>NC_079396.1:7421874-7722442 GCF_029220125.1 Pseudoliparis swirei
TTTGAGGTCTTTGGCCTTCTGGAAGATCATGCAAGTACGTCACTTTAACCTGTGCTGTGATTGGTTCGTGGGCCCGCATGCAGTTTAATTGAGAGTAGAATGAGATAGTTTAGCGGTGATGAAGAAGTCAATGAATCACCACAGTTTTAGTTTTTTGCTTTTAACTTTTAACGGCGAAAGGAGGAGAAGCAGACTTGGTGGCGGATTTAATCTCGAAGCCTTTCTCAAGGAGGACGTTTCAGGAAAAGAAGGACTTTATAACCTACGGCCGCACCACAGCTAGCTAGCTTCAATGAGTTGTGTGTTGGCAAAGAGAGGAGGATGGACTTTAACTTGAAGTGAAGGGAGTTGGTGAGTGAGCTGCTTGTTGTATTCTGCATTAGTGTTGTGTTCACTTGTCTCTGTTGTTTTTATTATATGGTTCTTTCTGATTCTATTGAGTGAGGCGTTTTAGTGCCACAGTTCTGTCTGATTGTTTTGTTATGTATACATGTGATTGGTTCTTGTAAATGTGTTCTTGTCATTGTGTGTATTACGGTGGTGTGGACTACAACCATTGTCCTTTAATGACGCAGCATCCCGTCATACGCGCGTTTATGTATCTGGACTCTGCAGGTATGTATTTGTAGATGTTGCGCTTCATGTAACATTTTATTTCACTTGTTGCAGTATTCTGTGAATACGAGGTGTTTCGCCAAACCAATAATAACTTGTAGCTGTGGCGTCATAATGAGGTCATTAGTGTAACGCTAACTGAGGGTTTTACGTTACTTAATAACACAAGAAACACGGCAACTTTATCTCTTTCCGTCTGCTCCTTCACAATAAAAGCCCCGGACTGGAACACTGGTGAACTAATATCTTACGTTAGGTTATTCAGCCGTAGTAAGACGGCATTGAAGGCCTAGGTAGAAAATGCACAGCCCGCCACTGGGTTTTCGCTGTATGTTTCCATGTGCGACTCTGTGGGCATTTTGTGACTTCAAGGTAGAGATGTGTCCTGGGAGAGACTGACGGCGGCAGCGTTGCGAGGGTCACCAGGCGACACACGAACTGCACACTCAAACACAGAAACAAACGCATGTAAGCATCAGGCACAACATAAGTATAGCTCATCAAGTTTCTAGATGAGAACAATCACCTTTTGTCTCTTTTCTGTATCCCTTTGTTTATATCTTCACATAGCTGACTTAGTTTACTCCTGCCTAGTCAGTGAGTCTGTTGTTTTGGGACATAGCCTAAGGCAAAAGAATGATAATTCCTAGAAATGATTACTTTATGTTCCTATTTCCAGGGATATCTCAGATGCTTTAGACAAAACAAAACAACATATCTAGACAATGGGAAACATTGCTGCCTACACATCAAATACTGCCGCTAGCCATTAACATTGTATGATTGGATGGGTCTCCCCGCAGACTGCTGTTCATGTCCCGTGTGGAACCAAAGTCAATGTTGACTTATTTTACCCGACTTCGGTTACATAAGTCATGTAGTTTCTTTACAGCAGTTACCTCACAAACAAACAAACACATTTTACGTCACAAATCCCGATCTGTCATGACTTGTCACGGTTGTCGCAGCGAGAGAGGACCCAAATGCCGACAACTTCAGCAAAAAACAATATTTATTCCAACAAACTAAACAGGACGACACAAACGTGGACCAAACAGTACGAAGCCACACTGGGAATGAGACAAACAGGGTTTACATACACAGGCAGGCGGAGGTGATTGGACAACGGGGAACGAGACACAGGTGGACACAATGAGGGCAGGACCAGCAATCACACAGAAGGAAACATTCAGGGCCAGGGCAGACAATCACAGGGAGACAGACGACACAAGGACTTCAAAATAAAACACAAAACGAGACACAAACTCCAGATCATGACACGATCACAATCAATTTTTTAATGCCCACCATGCTTCCACGTAAAAGGCTGTCGGTCTGGACGGGGTAGTCAGGTGTAACCGCTGAACGCAGTGGGGCTCACTCCAAGCACAGAGAAGCTTGGATTACAACACACACAGTGACTTCATTCTCTGTTCTGGTAGAAAACTCCACCACATTGCAAAGCGTTGTTTGATGTTCTGAATATCAATGACAAACTGTGAACGCAGGTTTTAATTGAAAAAAAAAAGAAACGCATTTGCACTATTTTATTGTATTTTTAGCAAATGAGATATCCTTAGAGAAGGGCTGAGACTTTAAAATAATGCAAACAGCTTTGACTAAAGCTAGACTCAATCTGGACTGCTTCCTAGTGGAGCTTTTTGAGTGCATTGGAGAGCCAAATGGCATGCTTGTCAGCTTATATGGTCATCTCCGTTGTCGTGGAATACATTTCCCACTAAATAGCAGATATGGGTTATGGGTTATGTGTGTCACTGTACGGCCAGTTTAGGATTATCTCTGAATATAGCCCAACAGAAGTATCAAGATAGCTTCCCTGTGTGTGTCTGTGTCTGTGTGTGTTGATGTGTGAGTGTGTGTTGCATGTGTGTATGTGTGTGTGTGTGTGTGAGTGCCGGTTCTGTCTCGCCAACATGGCACTTGTTAAAGCCCGCCTGGCAGAGGAAGCAACTGGAGAGACCAAAACCCGATTGGACTCAGCAGCCAGGTTTAGCCAAGTCCAATCATGCCTAAATATGTCACAGCATGAAATATTAAATACTTGAGAAGATATATATTTTTTAAGTATAAAGGATGTTTTATATTTTGAAGAAAAATATGTTGTCTACATTAACAGTCGTACACCTTTCACTTTTCTTTGGGCTTATCTCCCACTTTGAAATGTCCAGTCCCTTCTTCTTGTGACCTGCTCTTCTGTCTTATATCCCACCGCCGCGAGGCCCCCACCCCCCTAGTTAGTTACAAACAGATCAGTTGTGTTATATTGGATCACATCAGTTCTATCCAAACTACACCTGTGGTTAGAGTTTTGGGGAGTCTAAAACCAAGACACACCTACCCTTATTGTTGTGCCTGTGAAGTGTGAGGAAGAGAGTCTGAAGCACAACACTTAGATAGCCATTCCAACCTTAGTATTAATTATAATAAACATTTTGATCAGCCCTCTGAGGAATTCTCTCTGCAGTCTTTTCAAAAGAAGGCTTTCCTCCCCTCTGTTCCTTTTACTCCCTCTCCTCACCTTACCTTTAGTAAATGCCATCCTGTCTCCTTATCACCCCCTCCTCCCTATCTTTTTTCCCATCTTATATTCTTTCCCTTTTTCTCACCTTATCTCTTTCTTTCTCTCCCTCTCTCTGTGCTTTTCTTACTCGTCTTCTGAGGTGTGCAGCAGTAATGGGAGTTATCTTCCTGCATGTACGGTGAGGATCGGGTCTATTCAGGGAAGTAGGGTGGTATGGGGGAGGTAGAAGGGGAGAGAGCTGGAGGGACGAGGATTCTCTCTCCACATGCATTAACCATGAGAGCAGAGCAGCAGAGAGGCTGCAGGCAAGAAGCACACACCTGGACACACACATACACACACACACACACACACACACACACACACACACGCTCTCTGAGAAATTGCAGCTGCAAGCCCAGCAGTTCAGGCCCGGGAATTTATAATCAGTTGCTCTAAATGATTAATGTCTCATGCTGGAACTCACAGATACCCACTGATGGAAAGACAAACAGACAGATAGATGGATGGACAAAAAAAGAAATGTAGAGGAGGAATGGATGGGACCATCTCATATGACCTTGATATTAGTGTCACTATATTTAGTGTTAATGTAACAAACAATGCTCAATGCATCTTGAAATTATTCCTTTTTTAAATTTCAGTGATAACTAGCTACAGCAGTGGTCACCAACCTTTTTGAGCCCAAGATCCCTGACCTCCGCCTTCATGACCGGCAAGATCTACCTATTGAGGCGTTGAGAGTAAACGACTGTCCAGATTAGACTTATGACTTGAGGCTTTTTATTTGGCCTAATTCTAATTGAATGAAATCAAAACACTTTGGTCCAGCTTTCAAATTGATGAGACCAGGAACACAGAATTTAAGTGCAATATAAAAAGTAAGATATTTGTTCACCGCACACAATATGAACAAGAAAAAACACATTTGCAATGAGCAGCTGGATGAACTACCAATATAAATGTTGTATTTATTTACATTACAACACGACACTGACAACATGATCAGTCAGTGCAACTCATGTAAGATCAGCTCTCATCATAATGCCATCAAGTCATGTGACTCCATTCAGTGTGATGCATGTGACTGAACTCTGTCTGTGAGCTTGTAGTTAGTTCATAAACACAGACAGACAGTCTGAGGCAGTTTGTGAGCTGTCTGTCAGTAATCCAGCTCCTGGTCTTTGATTTGGTGATTTTCTCAACTTCACTGACGGGTTTTTCGGGGGAAATTTGGTATTCATGAAAGTTTTCTCATCTGGGACTGGTTCTGAAGTCAGCCCGTTGGTGAATACGTTCACATCAGCTCTACAGACATCCTCCGATTTAAATAATTATAATAATAATAAATATGAGATCCCCATTTGTGACTCCTGCATCTGTGCTTTTTCAAATAATAGAATAAATACAATTGCAATCACTTTCAAGTAAACCAGATCGCTCCATCAGACAAGAAAAAAAGCTCAATCAGTCCGTCAATGACCTGTCAGCTGAGATAAGTTGTTTAAGGACACAGCCGCTCTGTCACTGATCTCACACACTTTTGATCATCCTCCCCCTCCGACAACGTATACATGCAGCAGCCGCCACTGATGTCCAACCCTATCACACAAGCACACGCTGAAGGTTCACGAATATGTCGGAGATAAAAGGACAAGAGGAGAGAAGGCGGAAGAGCGGTGGTTGACGGAGAGGGAGTTGTTTTTCTTCTCAAAAGGCTGCCTGCTTTCCCGGTGTGATAAGATTGTTTGAGGTGGAGGTGATGGGACTCATTGGCACACTCACAACTCTGCAGGTCTGCTTGCACTGTCTTGAAGACACCAGACACCCTTTGGTGCAATGTCCTCAATATCATGTCTGCTTCATGGGGTTGTTCAAACCATCAAAGGAATCTAAAAGGAAAATAAATTAATAAATCAAAGCAGGAAATTAAAATGTTGAATCAATTAAACAAACTCTGTAAGCAGGTCACTCCTCCCCTCTGGGAAAAGTCTGAGCAACGTTAGTGTGTCTAACTTTCTACTTTTCTTTTAGTTGTTACTTCCAACATTCACAACCATCAAGATCATTTATGGCCACAATGGTAAAGGCCTCATAGTAATTTTTCAGATTTATTTTTTGGTTTCATGGTGTTGTCCCTGAGTGTTGCATTTTATTTCGATTTACGTTGATGGAGACCTTGTTTGCATATGTCAATTAAAATGTTACATAAAGCCACATCATTATAAACAAACGGTCACACTGAGGCAGCCTGCTATACAACACACCACATTAGCTTTCCTACTAAAGTCTAACATACAAACAACAACACACATATTGTCTGCACCTTTGCTTTGTTGTTGAACAAGCAAGCAAACAAACATTCACCAGTGAAAAGTGCACCGCTACACTAACAACAGTATGTCTGTCCATGGCATGTATACAACGCGTATATGTTTATTGGGATATCTTAATATATGATTTATTCCCGAATGCATTGAAAGACGACAAATTATCCAGCAAAGTTATCGCTTAACCTAACATGTGATACAGACACCGGTCTCCTGGGTTAAAGTCCTGTGTTCTTCCCATCCAACATCGTCCCCACAACTTTGATCTAAATATAATTATGTTAAACCTTGAAATTCGGATGTCTCGAAAAAGGATCCTAGTTGAATTTCCAATGGCATCGTCTCTATGATGCAGGCATGTCATTTTACCACATACTTTGCCCCCACCCCGACATCTACTATTGTTAAGTGGCCGTCACAAATCCCATTACCCACCCTGATTCTCTCTTCTTTATCTTTTTCTCTTTGGTCTTTCCATCCTTTATTCCAGGGGTACTCAATTACAATTCAGTTAAGTCCAGTCCCTCATGCGGAACATCATGCTATGTTTTAGTCCCATATATAGATATTGAAGTAGCGCAACAGTTGTAATAACATTTGTACGTATTCAACAATTGACTTTAAAGTCAAATAAAGAAAGTTCAAATGAATAATATCTCAACAATATGTATTGTCAGTTTTAAGATTACACTAGAGGAATTATACATAATACATGTATTTATAATAATAGATAACATAAGAGAAAGCTTTTGAAAAATGTGCATCTTAAAATAAAGTATTTCATTTAAGAACAAATTATTAAATTGTCCTGCAACTTAAATTCATCAAATCAAAAAAGCCACAATCGTATATTCTTCACATCTTCTAATAAGACAAATGTGTGGGTAGGGACTTAAACCACTGAAAACACTTGTTCTTGCTCTATTCTGGACTTTTCCTGCTCTATAGTTATCCAATAATTTGCGTTTCCATTTTTTAAATGCTTCCAATGCTACTGTTTTTCATCCATCCATCCATTGCACACTCCATCATAGTATTGTTTTTTCTGTCTGACTCAAATCTACTATTGATCTAACAGCACAGACTTAAACCGAGGCTTTTAATCATACTTTATGCACACTCATGCATGCACGCAGGTACACGTGCACACACGCACACACACACACATACACACACACACACACACACAGACAATCTTTTTCTTTCTCTCTCTCAATTTTGCCAAAACATAATACACAAAAATAGTCCTCACTACTGTATTACATATATATATATATCTGTCAGTCTGTCTTCACATTCACACACACACACACACACACACACACACACGCACACACTTAAACACATATACAAACACACTTCATCTGACCGTATTGGACTGGACTCAAAGGGCTGAGGCAGATTTTAATTAAGAAACTGACTGGAGGCAATGGATGAATGGCACATGTGGTTTGTGTGTTTAAGTGTGTGTGCGTGTGTGCGTGTGTGTGCGATACTGAGGATGGGCACAGGGGTCTGTTTGTGTGCACTGTGACAACAGAGTATGGACTGAGATGGCATGATAAGAACAGGATTTCTGAAATTGGAAACGGATGTTAGACTGGGTGTGTGTGTGTGTGTGTGTGTTTGTGTCCATGTGTGTGTGTGAAGTGAGAGGTGATGTGTTTTATGACTTTCTCTTGGCTGGGAACTTGTTGATGGTAATCAAGCTGAAAAATACCTGTGTGTGAGTGTGCGTGTGTATGTGTGTGTAGTCCATTCATCAGGACAAAGCAGGGAATGAACTGTCAGCTGAGGTCTTGAACGAAGGAGGAGTCTTTCTCCGTGTCTTTAGATGTTGCATTTCAAGGTTCAGAAAAACTTGTAAATATAGTTTCGCAACATGAGTAAAAACAAATGACTCGAGATGGACACTGCTGAGGTCCTTATTAATGCCTTTCTGTTGAGCACCAGAGAACAGAGAAGTACGGATAAAGTTTCAGGAACTGGCATCAGATTAGATTCAGTTTTCTGCGGCTGACAAGTGTCCAATTATATCTCTTGATTCAAATATGAATACCATTCTTGGTGAGAAAATGTTTAATGTACCAGAATGACCGAGAGCCTGCTTCACTTGTTAAAGAATGTGTTTAAATTAAGTCATATTCTACAAAGTCAACTTTTTTTTAAAGTTAATTAATTAAGTGTGACGACGCCCTAATTGTTCAAAATGTTATATATCAATGTCATTATGTATTCACTTTTATTTAAGTTTTTCATTCATTATCATTAAAATCTTCAGTATCTAATCCGTCAGTGTCCCCAATCTCTCAGACGACGATTTACACGATCCTCCCTTGTTTTCATGCTGTCATTCTTATTAGAGTTGCAAAAAAAAGACAGATTTACCTGATTAATAATGCGAGCATAAAATGGTTATAAATCCTAATTATAGTACAGCAAGTGGTGTCAACATTAAAGATGGCTGTGTATATTCCAAAGTCCCAGCAATATATGACGGAGCCATTCAAGGACCCTGAAAATAAAACAGCTCAATGGAATCAGAAAACCATTGATCTACACTGATTAAATGCCGAAATGTGTTTCTTAAAAATGACTATCATAGAAATTTGTTAAATTGCAGGCTTCAATAATGTACTTGATCTCATCCTTGTGCAACCACCCAATTTAGTACATATTGAAAAAAAAACTGTTTTGCAATTTGAATTATGAATTACTGCTGGATATAGTTAGCTTTCAAAAGAAATGTTAGTGACAATTGCAAGTATTTTTATTTATATATTTATTTTAGTTTTAAAGATTCTTTTCTGGATGTTGTTCACTTTTTAAGGGGTCAAGAATCGGTTATGCATATAATTACATTATAGCTGATGTAGATGGTGGTCGAGGTCAACGGGTTTTCACACAAGTATGTAGAGGGAAAATAATTGTGTGTGTTTGTGAGTGTTTCAATAATTAGCTTGAGCATATCAGTCCTTCATTATGGGAATACTTCCTGGAACGTCCTCTCTCTGCGAGGAATATTGATCAGTACATTCGTCCGCTGCCATGACTGAGCCGTCGGACAAACTGTTCACTCACTGGAGTCGCTCCGCATAAGAGCCTCCACTCAATGACTGACAGTCGAGATAAATGTGAAACGTACTCTACATCCACTAATATTACATTTCATATTGTTCTTCCTCACATACCACATTCAGCGTCATCAGGAATCCAATATGTTTGGTAACATTTCTTCCTTTTCATGCAGTGAATCTTCATGCATGTTTCATACTGACGGGATATCCTCAATAAATTCATCTTTTACTGATAGTGCTGCTTTTTTTCCACAGCATGTGCAATGCTTTTTGTGCATTCGTTTATACATTCCTACTTCATCCTGGTTTACTTGAGTCCAAAACATTCCTTTACTTATCTTAGTTCCCTCATAGGCATCGCATCCATACATATTCGTCTCAGCGAAATTCCCATAGTGGAAGCTAAAACGTATTGGTCAAAGCTTGGCGATTCGTATTGCTGACATTCTGGTGGTTAGAAAAACTGTCAACCAATTAGAACATTGTAGGCGGGATTAATCAAAATAAACTGAATTGAATTGAATCATCCCACCTCGAGTGGCTAGTTAGCTGCCTGTCTACATCAAGAAAATAAAGTGATGGAAAAGTGACCACGAAATCAGTGCATGCCAACTTATAGAAATAACAACTGTTATCTAATCAAAGTATGTGAACAATTTTCTTCCCTAGCAACTGTAGCTACCCTGTCTATAATGTGTGTTTATCAGGCGACGTAGGAGCAGTGTTTTGTGTTTGGAAGGTTTTTAATGCGATAAAATCTTTTTTCAAATGTTTAAATCAGAGGGTGTACATGATTAAAGAAAAAGGGAACCACTTCACAGTTATTAGTCTCATTTCTCAGAGATAATGCAAGAATACCCGACATGTGATGAGTCCCACGGAGACACACAAGGTATTAGTTTCTTTCATTTGTTTGAAAAGCATCCGTTCTTCTCTCCTCTCTTGTTTCTCCACATTCATCTCATCCTCATCCTCCCCCTGCATTTACACACACACTCTGAGTCCTCCTATTTGTCCTCTTTCTCCACCTCCTTTACTCCTTCACTCTGCCCCTAAAAGGCTGCTCACCATGTCTATGGACAGGTCTATTAAAAGCTGCATACATGTCCCTGTGTGGCGGTGCATATGGATTGTGCCGGAGCATGTGAGGCTGTTTAATGCACTGCAGTACATGTGGGTATATGTGTGTGTACACAGTCTAGGCGGTAATATGTGTGGGGCCAGACAGAGAAAGTGAGCTGCTCAGACCAGACCACAAGGCCAGACCACAAGGCTGACCACAAGGCCAGACCACAAACAACGTGGAATGCCTGCGCTGGGCTTTGTATGCCTTATACAATACATGTGACATTTCCAGCCACCGTGAACAAATTACAGCTCAGGTGAAGTCAATTCAACCATGGCTTGATGTAATCAGGGCACCTGTAACCATGTCGTACTCCCATTTCAATAATAGACCTCCCACCGTTTCTCCAAAGTGAGGAAAATTGTGCAATGAAAAATCTCGGCTCTTGCAAGCAGGTGTTGTTCTCTGCCTCTACTCCTACTGTGCTGTTTCACTCCCCCACTGATGTTCTGCGAGGAAAAAACATTGATCTTCGGAAGTCATGCATAACAATATTATTCCTATTGCAGTTTGTGTTAATATCTGATTTGGGTGTTAAAAAAATTCCACAGAGGTGTTTTTACAGGGGGGGGGGGGGGTGGGGCACCAGCGTAACTTTTTTTTAGCAAATAAATATATCCCTTTTTCTGCCTGTTTTGTGATATACATGCCTAAAAGGTGCCTAATATTTCTATACTGAAATAATATCGGCATTATAATTATTATTACTATGATGAATTTTCTAGTTGCCGATTTTTTGGTGCCCCCTCAGGAGTTGGTGCCCTACGCACAGCGCGTATAGTGCGCATTACGGGAACGGCAGCACTGTGTGCGTGCGTGTGTGTGTAGGGTTTACAGGAAGATAGTAAACATGTATGAGTGACATAAAGCCACCAATCAAAAGAGAAAGTGTAAAGATGAGGGTATGGATAATCTTTGTACAATTCAGCTGCACAACAATAATAGACCACCACCTCTGTCTCCTACAATATTGCATTTTACAACTAAACTGCATTCTAGGTTTGAAATAAGTTTCGAGGGTAAACGTATGTTTGGCAAGATACTTTATTTGTAGCTCTGCTCTGCCGGACTCGTCACTCCATCTCGCTTGCAGCTTATATAGCAGAGAGACAATCAACCTGATTCCCCACATCCAAGGCCAATTAGGCCTATTCCCGGCGCCACTCCCCCACACACCTCCACAGTTGATCCTAACTACACCAAGCCACCACACAAACGTAACTGATGGAATTGAAATAAGTAATGTTTGACTTTTGTTTTCACAACAGCTGTCTCCTGGGTAAAAAAAATAATATTAGGATTCCCTCGACAATTCAATTCAATTCAGTTTATTTGTATAGCCCATTCTAACATAATTAAATATTTGCCTCAGAGTGCTTTACAATCTGTACATATAGACATATAGACAACCCAGCCGGGTCCGATGACCCTATGAGACGTGAAGTCAAAAGGACTCCGGGGAGGAAGCAGAGTTAGTAATGTGCAATAAAGATATTCAAATTCAGTTCTATTTAATTATCTAATTCATGCCCAGGAAGGAATCAAAACTTGGTAACTATTCTATTAAATTGCAGTACACATATTTCCCAGTGGTGCACAAAAGGTGGCAGAACAGGAAATTGACAATAACAAATAAACGTTTTAATTCTGAACATCCTAATAAAGTAGCTTTGCGTTGTTTTGTAGGACAATACAACAATTTAACCTCTGAAACTTGGACTTCTTACTTCAGTAAAGTCCAGTCTTAAAGAAAATAAAACATGCAAATCAAATTCAGTTGGACTTAACCAAAAATGTCCAATTCAGTAGGCACTGACAAACAACATATGTTGTTGTTAGGTAATGTGATTCTTTTTGGAAAGGTTTTGGATAGGTCTGGCACACAAACAGATGCCAAAATATCCTATTTATTAAGCGCCTCATATTGTTGGTGGCTGTTTGTTAACAGCATTCACATTTCACACCTCCTCTTTAGCCCAACAGGTGAGCAAGTGAGAGATGGAAGGAGGGAGAGAGTGCTATAGTGAGAACAAAGCCGTGAATAAGAGGAATAAAACAAATCATAAATAAACACTTTGACGTCTCCGTAAAAACCTGCGGGGAGGTGCCATATTCATGCCGTGGCCTATCTGCTCACTGTGCTGTCTGGCCAGTGTGGTCTTGTGAGCCTCAGCGGTGTTTGACCTAACGAGAACGGGGCTGCCCACCCTGCATATAGAGGGGTGCTGTTAGCAACCACCTTTTAGAAGACACTTCCAAATTAAGAGGGTTATAATTAAGTGTGTTATGGTGTGTGACAACAACATCTCCTAATCTTGGGTTGAATCACAACCCTTATTTCAGGTATCTAACCAAAAACCTATAAAAAAAACCAACATTGGCTTTGAGACAAGGGAGCCAGAAGTAGAGAAATGGTTACTCCTTTTCGGGTTTTAGGACTCTTTCCTGCAGCATTCCATTGGCTGGAGATTACACTCCAACCTGGGGTCCAAATGCTGTGCAACTCCATTTCTAACATATAATGGTACAAGTTTCTTCTTTACTGAAAGCCTTTTTACCATAGTGCTTTTAATGTTGCACACACATTATGACACATTACATATTATTAGACAAACAATGGCAGAAATGGGGTCAAATTTGCTTCTGCAAGAAAGAGTTTCTGTGGAAAATTGCCACCTTTTTTTCAACATAGTGTAGTGTGGAGGACAGTGCAGAGTCAGCATCGTTTGAAGTTTTCAAACTGACTGGTTTGTGAATCGGCATAATAAAAACCATAAAGTGGTAAATTAGCTATAACATGAGGTGATCCCTGCTCTCTAATGTTTCGAGGATCCATAAGACAAGTACAACAGGCTTATCATTCGCTGTTGGAGCTATAGTTTTCAAAAATAGGCCTGAGGCAGTTTTTGGAGAGTCAGATGAGTTTTCTTTGCTTTTTAAGTGTAGAGTTATTTCATATCCACTCATTCTCTTGGAGTCCTGGGTTAGTGACTCGATGCAGTGAGATGACATCTGAACCTCGAAAACAAACCCCTAGGAACATGATTCAACAACAGGACTCTGGTGTGTTCACGATTAACTGGTTTTAACCACAGCGAAGCATAGGTGAATACTCTGTGCTGCCGTTGATTAAGCTTGACATGATGAGGGTAGAAGAGCTGCCTGGATTAAAAAACTGCTGACTCCTCTCCCTCCATGGTCCGCTCCATCTCCTCCTTGCTCTTTCCCGCCCCTCCATCCCTCGCTTTATCCCTCATTCATTCAAGTGTCTCTTGTGATGTTGCTTATGAAGCAGAGGGGGACTCATTAAAACCAGCCCCCCCGCCTCTTCTCTTTCTCCCTATCTACCTCTCTTCATCTCCCTCTCGCCATCTTCATCAGATGTAATTATGGCAGCACAACGTGGAAGGAGCATGCACAGCAAAATTATATTTTCAAATCTCCTTCCGCTATTCAAGGAAGGAGACCTACATTTTCAAGCTGATCACAGAAAAATGGGGGTGAAGACGGAAAACAAGAAAAATGTAAACGTGTGGTGGGGAAAATCAAAAAGAATGAGGGAGGAGAAAAGCTGAGAGAAGACGAAAGGCAGCTACGAAGAGAATGTGTTCAGGAGGAAAGGAGGATGTCAGACTGTAGCCGCTGAGTTAACAGAATGGGAGCAGTAATGCTGCCAAGCTAGAAAATGCCAGACAGCAAAGCAGGCTGGGACAGCACAGTGGGAGGAAGTGTTTGGATACGCGACTGATGCAGACATTTCCCCCCCACATCTTCCCCTCAAACACACAGAGCCACTTGTCCTTTATCAAAGAAAATCGAGGGGGGTTTCAGTGGATAGCGGGCGGGGTGATACAGTACGTTTGCGCATTGCATTCTGGGAAGGAAAGGGGATGGGAAAAATGCTTGAAACGTGCACTGATTTACTAGCTTAGCTCTGCTTGCAGAGGAGCTACAATAGCACTATATATGGCGGCGGGGTGCTTGTGGTGGATGCAAAGCCACGGTAGGACAGACAGGACGACAGCAGGTTGACAGTTCAGAGAGGAGCTGTCTACTTTTTTGCAGCCGAGGAATCAGAGAGCCAAGCAAGGTTTGGATACAAGCGAGTATCAGCTCTCATCTGGAGGAAGAAGAGAAGGAGGAAGCCATGGAGAAGAGGAGGAGGAGGGGTGATGTTTTCATTTTTATCTTTAGATGATGGCTGATAAATGTTTCATTTAAATTGTGTTGACTGTGTGTCTGCTATTATATCCGTTTGTGTCTTGCTTGTGTCACTTGATGTGCATACCTGTGTACCCGTGTGGATTCATGTCTGTGTCTGTGAGAGATGTAATGCTTTTTTCTCTCAGATTGCGGTTTCGGCTCAGCAATCACTCAGCGCTGCAGTATGGTTGATTTACCTCTCTCCTTCTATTTGTGGTTGTTTACAACAATTTTTGCTGCAGTCCTATTTTTAACGGGAAGAAATATGGACCATATTCGATGTGTAGCTATCAAATGCACACTTTCTATCGTCTGCAGCTTTGAAGTTGGCTGAATGAATAGGGTGTCCATAGGTCTGAGTTGGCTGGGATATTTAAAGCAATCAATAGCAATCAGCTTTGAAAGACAAAATCTATTTATTATACAGATTTAAAAAACAAACAAAAATGCTGTCCTATATCTTCATAAAAGACCAGTCTTTTCTTTTTTTATCTTTCATTTCACTTGCTTCAACTTTTCTAACATCACAAAGGCAAACAGCAGTCATAACCTCTTCAACCTCATTGGCCCAGCATGTGAAAACACATGTTGTGTTGCCAAGCATTGCTGCAACCCTATCTATCTGCAATATAAAATGTTTGCATTTCTATTTTGAGTGACTGGCACGGTCATAAGTTATTACACAAGTATTCTCCCTCAGTATATATTTTTAGCATCAATGATGATTGGAACAAGTTGATACTGAATATCTATGCCATATTTAAACAAAAATGATTCTGCCCATGGAAGGTTAGAATAACATCAAACCTTATTTTTCTTTGTCTGCAGGTCCAGGAGTGGCTGTGTCTGAATTGTCAGATGCAAAGAGCCCTTGGCATTGATATGACCACACCCCGATCCAAGAGCCAACAGCAGATTCACTCTCCGTCCCACCAAGCCAAACTCATCGTTCAGCCTCAGCAGCCTGCACCTCAGCCAATACAGCCAGCAGCAGTGGCACAGCCCAAACCTTTGGCACAGAGTCAACCCAACCAGCAGCAGCAGCAACAGCAGCAACAGCAACACCAGCAGCAGCAGCAGCAGAAGCATCAGTCTCAGCCTTACGGAGAAAGTCAACCCTACTCCCAGGCCCAGCCATACTCGGCGGCCCAGCAGTATCCCCAGTCTCAGCCCCAGTCATACCCTGGGTCCGAGCCAGGGCCCCTGACTCAGCCGCATACCTCTCCAGGCTTGCAGACACACCCAGGTTTTGGCGGCCCCCAGACTCAGACAGGGTCTTTTCAGCAGGGCATGAGGTCTGACCCATACTCTCAGAGAGGTACCGGGGCTCCAGGAGCTGTTGGAGGTCCTGCAGGAGGCCTCAACCAGCCCGGGGGTCCACGGATTCCCCACCCTTGTGCTGTGCCCCTCCCTGGCTTGGCCAAGGCTCCATCCCAACCAGATTTGGGTCGCGGTTCTCCAATGCATCATTCTATGGCGAGGCACCATGACCAGACCAGAAGCGCTGGCTCCTCCCCAGCCCACAGACCTCAGAGTCAGGCTCCTCCTCCTGCCCAGGACGGTCTGACCAAACTGTTTGGCTTCGGGGCATCGCTGCTCAATCAGGCGAGTACCCTGATCAATGTTGACCCTGTAACCACTGCCTCCACCCAGCCAAGCCCTGCACGAGGCAAGGTGGTGTTCAGCAATGCAAATCCGGACAACAAGCAGCAACAAGGGGCTCCTGGCACAATGGGAGGCCCTCATGGTCCAAATCAAATGGGTGGCCCACAAGCGACAGGTCAAATGGGTGACCCACAAGCAACGAGTCAAATGGGTGACCCACAAGCAACGAGTCAAATGGGTGGCCCACATGCAACGAGTCAAATGGGTGGCCCTCATGCAACGAGTCAAATGGGTGGCCCTCATGTGCCGAGCAAAATGGCTGGTCCTCATTCGTCAAGCCAAATGGGGCTTCCTCATGCGCAGAGCCAAATGGGAGGCCCTTATCCATCAAGCCAACTAGGAGGCCCTTATCCACCGAGCCAACTGGGGGGGCCTCATGCGCTGAGCCAAATGGTAAGTTCCCAAATTGGTCGACCGCATGCACCAACCCAGAAGCAGCAGACCATGCCCTATCAACAAGGAATGCCGCAACAACAGTCTACCGCGCATCATCAAAAAGGGCCGCAAGGACAGCAACATCAGCAAACACCTACTCATCTGCAAAAGGCGCTACAGAAGCAAGAGCCCGTGGTGGCCCCTGTGCCTGCTCCAGATCCTGTGAAGCCTAAAGTGAACTGTCCTCTTTGTAAAACAGAACTGAACATCGGCAGTTCCAACCCACCCAACTACAACACCTGTACGCAGTGCCAAGGCAAAGTGTGTAACCTGTGTGGCTTCAACCCCACACCACATCTGGTGGAGGTAAGAATGTTACACACACGGTACATGAAGTGCAGTGTAAACACACGGTCTCACACACCGATACATTAATGTATGTAATCCGGAAAGAAAAACATTTTTCACAACATACTGTCATTCACAGTGCCATTTTAAGTGAATATAAAAAAGAAATATCCCCAGATGGACCTCCTTATCAGTAAACCTTAATACAATATGAAACTTATTAATTTAAGGCAATACGTAGGGCTGTAGAAAATAGTTCGAAGCTTTGAAAGCTCCATTTATTTGATTTGATTTTAAATAATTATTCGGATCTCATTTAGCTCGTTGATTAATCTTCCAGGAGTCGTCATTAAAAACAATTAAACGCGGATAAGGTGTCATAGCCACATACTGCTAGTTCATCAGGCGCAACATATAGCCAACTTGAAATTAATGCTTATATCATCTACTGTCAGACAATCAATACCATTGAGCACAAATTGAAAAATGCTAGTCATTCCATTGTTGAACTTGTTCCTCTTCATGTTGCAATACAGTTATACCTGAACTTTTCCTCTGAGGATTCGGACAATATTTCATATCAGATTTTCTCTGCTTTGGTCTTTTACAAACGACTCTGTGAGCTCCTTCAGTTGCCCTATGAAATCATTAGAGAGGCACCAACAAACCAACTTGCTTTGTCAGATAAAATGCTGCAAGCTACATGCTAAGAAACTGCAAATATTCCAATAAAAACTCTTAGCAATTGCAACTACTGCATTTGGGAAACAACCTTAGCTTCACTACAGGTTCATAAAACAAATCAATCCAAGATGCTGTTCTTCACGCTTGGCAGGTGTGTTGCTGAGGACACAATGAAGTGCATAGTCGACTGAGAGCTTGTGAGCTCTATGGGACCTATTTATTAGTAGCCTATTATGTACATACTGTGAAGTGTATTGAGAGTGGACCCCAAATAACTGCTGAATGGCATGCTGGGTACAACTCGCTGGGGTTTCATTTGAGCTGTGAAGAAGGAATGTTTTAGTTCCCAGAAATGTTCAAACGTCACCTGAAATTAGACGTCTTACCCTGAAAGTCCGACAAACACCACCAACTCTGACCTCAAAATCCAAGATGGCTGCTCCGCTACAGTAAAACAAGCTGCAGTAATATGCTCTGTCAGCAGTTCTGTCTCATTTGTCTGATTAAATCAGTCATACAGACAGTACTGTCTATCTACTATCTGTAGACATGTTAATACTGTGTTTGATTTCGCAAAATGCCAGTGTAATCCATTATTAACTGGCTCAACTGGCTGGATCAAACCCAACTAAAATGTCCAACTTAATTTACTTGAACAAATTCATCTTCGGTGTGATGTCTGAACAGGCATGTTTTGAACTGACAATGCACTAGTTAGGTATGAGTGAAGTCTCATTTTACTCATTTTTAGACAGGCAAACTAACTTTTCTTTCATCGATTCTTAGTGAGAAAGGTGAAGAAACATGAGAGAGAAAATACAAAAGCCAATGTAATAAGCTGGACTCAATGAGGAAGAAATGGAAATAGATAAGTTTGAGATGGACAAAAGATAGAGAAAAAAATTAAGATACAAAATTTAGACCAAAAGGGCAAAGGATAAGTGAAGGTTGAATGAAGGCTTTGAGGGAAGTTGAATCCCAAAACACGGACTCCATTTTCAGTTATGCTTTCTCTCTTTCTTCCAAAGTGATCCTGCTCACGCCACAATGAAACTAGTGTAAAGGCCAACTACCCTCACACCCCCTCATTATTGATCTAGACACAGGCTTGGGGCTAAAAATAAGGAAGAGAGGAAGCAACCAAATGGGAAACGAATGAAGTTATAAAGTGAAGGAAACTAATTCATGTATTTGTATAGTATGGGTTAGGCCTGCAGCTCTCCAGACTAAGTGAATGAAAAGAAAGAATAGAAAGAAGGAAGAGGAGGGAGAGAAAAATGCCAAAGGGAGTTAATAAAAGAATAAAATGACCAGCAGATAAAATGGTTTCTTCAGTATTTTAGAGAAAAGGTGATGACGCAGTGTTAATTTACTGTTAACTACTTCTACGTTTTAAATTATAGTCAAGCTACAAAAATAGGTGAAACGGAATGGAGAAGTAAGAGATCCTTCTCAAAGATGATGAAGGAGAATGGATCAATAGATACATAAAGAAACATTGGGAAGAAGACAAGAAAAGGGTTTTGTTTATCTTAATAAATAAATAATTGAAATGAAACTGTGATTCTGTCACTTGTCAACCAGCACCAGTATCTGCAAAGCTAATGACATCCCCATCAACTTTAGCCGTATTGCGTGTTTAGTGTTAATAATCAAATGATTACATGCTAACATGCTTGGTAAATGTTACACATGCTAAACATTAGCATGTTAACATAGCACCTGTGAGCCCATGACCGCATTTAGCCAGTGCTGCCATCCAGGCTTTATACTTGTTGGGTTATATAGCTTATACGGTAGCGTATATTGTTTCATATTGTGGTGGCAAGTATACACTACCGTTCAAAAGTTTGGGGTCATCCAGACAATTTTGTGTCTTCCATGAAAACTCACTTTTATTTATCAAATTAATAGATAATTGAATAGAAAATATAGTCAAGACATTGACAAGGTTAGAAATAATGATTAATATTTGAAGTATTAATTTTGTTCTTCAAACTTCAAGCTCAAAGGAAGGCCAGTTGTATAGCTTATATCACCAGCATAACTGTTTTCAGCTGTGCTAACATAATTGCACAAGGGTTTTCTAATCAGATATTAGTCTTCTAAGGCGATTAGCAAACACAATGTACCATAAGAACACTGGAGTGATAGTTGATGGAAATGGGCCTCTATACACCTATGGAAATATTTCATTAGAAACCAGACACTTCCACCGAGAATAGTCATTTACCACATTAACAATGTATAGTGTATATTTTTGATTAATGTTATCTTTATTGAAAAAACAGTGCTTTTCTTTGAAAAATAAAGACATTTCTAAGTGACCCCAAACTTTTGAACGGTAGTGTATATCAAACCTTTCTGTTTTTGGTCATCTCAAGTAGTGACCCAATCAGTTCTACTTTACTTCAGGAAGTTATTCTCTGCATTAGTAGATGTTAAGTTGTGCTGAATGAGCTTGCTAACTATGCTAACTTAGTTACTATTGTGTGTTTGTATTTTCCGACTTTGACATTTTCATCCCACTATGCACATATTCCCCTCAAAACATGCCGTATTTCTGAACACGTCGTAATAATTCCTGTCATAAGAAAAGGTTGTCTGCTTTCACTATCTTTTGAACAGGTCACTCCTCTCTTCATCATGCACTCAAATATAAACTGTGACAGAACTCAACATTGTGCCTTTGCTGAAAAATTAATGCAGATGAGTGTTTAAGATATAAATGGCAGGAGAGATTAAATATGTAAGGGGAAGACAGTGTATCCTGGAACAGAAAAGTACAAAGTTAGTTGGTTTATCCTGGGCCCTCTGTCCTCTCTGCTTCTCTACTTAATGCCTGCCTCCCATAGTTGTACCTTTCAAAATAACATGTATTCCTTCTGCTTTAGTGTGCTCATGCTTCCTTTTATCAGTCCTGTCTTATTTGATGGAGCTTGAAAGGCCGGGAGTGTCTGAAGAAACTGTGAAACATGTTTTGTATGTTCATGTGAAAGTCTAAGTTCACAATTCAACATGAACATATTAAACAGAGTAACTCAGCATCTGATGAAACGGCCTCCTCATGAAGGCTTGAACGATGATGAAACACCATGACACATACTCACACACACACACACACACACACACACACACACACACACGCACACACACTGCACTTATAAGCAGGTGTTAGTTAATGAGTGAATGAGGCCATTTCTCGGTCCAGTCTGTCATTCAGTCTTGCACAGCTGTCCTCACTGCTTTCGGAACAATTATAAGAATTACTGCACCCAGTCCACCTTGATGTTTGTCTAAATGTGTGTGTGCGTGTGTGTGTGTGTGGGGGATGTGGGCGTGTGTGTGTGTGTGTGTGTGGGTGTGCACATCTGAAGGAAACCGATGATAGATTGTGACATTTGATCTGCAATGGTGCGTTTGTGCACATTCAGTTTATTTGGTCTAACATGTGGTGTGTGTTTGTGTGCAATGTTATATCTGTCTTTCTGAGTTTGTGTGTGTGTGTGTGTTAACATTATATGAATTATATGAGCAAGATTCCAAGAAGAGGCTGGATCCTGTGAAGGACACTGCCAATGCCATCATGGCCAAAAGGTTAACATGGGTAATTTAAAGAGTTTCTCTGTGTATATTTAATTATGCTTTGTGATAAGTTCCAAATCACTGATTGGTCATTCTAAAGGTCATGTCTGCACCAAGCTGCTTTCTATTCCACTGGGGGAATTAATAAAAGAATAACAATCTGTAAATTGATGAGCAGAGGCACCAGAGATAAACAAACTAATGGATACATTAAAGAGCAATAATAATTTTAGGGGAGAAGTTGTACATGTGACATTTAGTCAACACCAAATAAATAAATGCCACACACACACACACACACACATTTACACGCACAGACACACACACAAACACCCCCCCCCCCCCCCAACACACACATGTATCTTCATGTGCTGGTGATGTCAAAGTCCAAATAATCCACTTCACTGTGGCTCCCCACTATAATAACAATTCTTGTGTGTGTGCATGTGTGTGCGTGTGTGTGTGTCAATCTGCTCTGTCAATTAATTTGCACTGTCTTGATTGTAGTAAATTGCTGTTGTATTACCGTTGCTGCCAGAGAAATAGCACTACATTGTATAAAGATTCTAATCCTGATCTGAATTTATTCTTTTTTTAATTATATTTTTATTTTAAAAGCACTTATTTAGTTGTGAAACGAAACCAATAAGATTAATGAGAAAGCATAGAACCTGAAGTATTGATAAAAGTATACGATACCCATCCCTAATTGTTACACATTCACCAACAGGCGACCACCGAGCCAGCAGGTGACATGTTGATGCCCACTGTTGGTCATGCAAGTTATGAATGGTTTAAATAGTTCAACATTAACTATAATCCACAAGATAATGTTGGACCCACCAGTGCCTCCATGGCACTGCCCCCCTCTACCTTAAAGAACTCATCACCCCCCAATCCTCCCCACGCCATCTCCGCTCTGGACTGGCCAACCTCCTCCAGCCTCGGAGGACAAGGCTCCGAACCATGGGCGACCGCGCCTTCTGTACAGCTGCTCCCAGTCTGTGGAATGCTCTCCCCGACCATTTAAGGGCACCGCAGACTGTGGATTCTTTTAAAAAAGGCCTGAAAACCTATCTTTTTAGAAAAGCGTTTGATTGACTACTTTTTAAACTCTAAAGTCATTTATGTTTGGTTTTATTTTATTTATTTTAATTCTTCTCCTTTGTTTGTTTTTAGTTTTTCCCCTTTTTGTGCAATGTAGCACTTTGAGATCCTTCGTTGGATGTAAAGTGCGTTATAAATTAAATTTATTATTATTATTATTATTATTAATGTATCCATACTATTATGCTTGGTCAGTGAAGAGTCATAGTCCACTGTTGGTAATGTAGGAAGGAAATCTTTGTGTGTGTGTGTGTGTGTTTGTGGTCTGTGTGTCTGCGTGTGTGTGTGTCAGAACGATTTCTACAGTATTCAGCTGCGCTGTTCAGCATCTCAGAATAGTATAGATATAAAAAGGCAAATGTTCTTTCCTTTCTTCTATTCTACACATTTCTTTGGCTCCTAATTGTGTTCCCTGCTTCTCCTTGACTGTTGATTGGATGTGTGTTATTCTGGTTTCCAATTGAGCGACTTTCTCCAATGATGTGTAGAGGGTTACTGTTCAAAAGGGACTGATTATACTGCAATGTGAAAAAATATATGTAAATGTATGCCTGTGAAAATGGTCCAAAGATCTAAGAATAAATATATCAGCTTTGGCCTTCAAGATTGTGTAAAACAAGGGCCAAAAATGAGGAGAGGTGACAAGAAAGGAGGAGTCAAAAGTTGGAATCGAGGATGGAGAGAGTCATGCTTCTCTATTTAGGAATAAATCAGAACAAAAATAGAGGGAGCAGCAGGAGCGTCAGAACTCCTAATGGACGTACGGTTCGCTCCTGCACTTCAGGACATCTCGCCACAATTAATAATACAACGGCTCGCAATCCCCTCCTCTCCTCCTTCTTCTTCTCTCCTCTTTCTCCTCTGCTTGTCTCTTTACACCCGCCTCTTTTCCATCTGTTCCTTTCATCGTATCCTATCGTTCTCCTTTTTCATCCTCACTCTCCCACAAAGATTACTACCTAGTGGAATTAAAACGGGCAACTTTCTGGTCACCGGCCTGCTTTGAGTGTAATTAAAGCCTTTCCACTTCCATCTACTCTTCTGCTTCCTTTTCCCCTTTCTATATTACATTTGTACTTTTATTTATATTTTCTTCTGCCTCTCTGAATTATTTTGTTCTCACGTCCTTGCAGCTCATCAATTTAGTCTTTTTCTTAGTTTGTCCACTGCTTACATCTCTGCCTCTCTCTCTCTCTCTCTCTCTTAGAGGTCTTGACTTATTCAAGAGAGCAAGCTCCTTTCACTTTTTTTAAGAAGTCATACAATATTCATTGAGAAACCTGCAAGACAAGATAAACTGTTCCCTGCATGTTGTTGGCCTTTTTCTCTTTTCTTTTTTTTCTCAGACGTTTGCTTCTCAAATTAGTCATTGAAATGACGACGCAGTAATGAAAAAGATAATCATCAGATAGTCTTAAGGATTTTAATTGGCAACTCTCCTCACTGAAGTGGATGCATTGGCTTCCGAAAGGCACTGAACTTGCAACAGTGGTAATTTTAACATAATAATGATTGCAAATCATTTACAAGGCATTCAACTGTTTGATATTTGTTTTGGAGACAATATTTTGGTCTCAGCAAATATGCAGACATCTATTATTTTTTGAATTCCAGTCAAGATGTCCAAGCTTGCAAATGCCTAATGTGTATTTCGGGAAAATGCACACAAAATACCTTAATTGAGTACAAAATATGCATTACAATATATGTGGCATTACATTACATTGTGTAGAAAAAAAATCCAACTCTGAAATAAAGAGTTTTTATGAAGAAACAGTCAACACTATTTCATTGTTGTTGTGCCATTGACCTCCTCATAGCTAAGTGTGAGAGTATTGTAGTAGTATTGTGCATTTCTTCAGGTTCATGGGAAGACTTTTGGATATTTAAACATACAATTTTTGCCCATACTTTCTGCTGTTGTACACAATATCTCAGCCCTATTCTTATATCTACAATACTTTAAGATTCTGTTCTCAAACTATACAACCGCCAGTTAACATCACACGAATGTACTTGGCTCCATGAGAGAGATTAAAGGGTACCTGTAGCCCAAAACAACAACGTGCTACATCCATTAGGCGCATCAAATAAATCATATTTTCCCCGCCGCTATTGTCAACAAGTCACACATAGCCCGAGGCTTTACATTTCTTTGTCAACATTCCGAGTCCGTGAACGCTTCAGGGCGCAGACATCTTGCCAGTTATTTACTCATGTCAACGGTCACTATGACGTAGAGTCGTTGAAAGGAATTCAGCCAATCCGGAGCCACTTCTACACGCGTTGCTCAAACTTACCGATTTGACAGTTCTCCCTCGGGTGCAGGCCCCCGAACATGTCGGCCGAACATTGCATCAATGAAAGACATCTCCAGCGCTGGCTTATGCGCGATGTAGCTATCAAGCTCACGCTTTTGTGTAAAGCAGGGGGGGGGGGGGTGCTAGTGACTATTTATTTGCTCCATCCCAATGCGCGCAGACCGGCGTCGGAGCTCTGCAGCGGAACAATCGATCGGCGTATTGAGCACCCCTGCATTCAAGCATTAAATAGCCGAGAGGTTTTTTCAGCGTGAGGAATTCGATGTGCGGCGGGAGTGCGTGAGATAAGACCGAAGTGCGTGAGTCTCACGCTCAATGCGTGAGACTTGAGAGCCCTGCATTTCCCACAACTGCACCAAACGTCCGCCGACTTGCGTGCACGGTCCGCACGGTGAAGCATCTGTACCGGCGGTCCTTCGGCATCAACTTCATCAGAATCATCGCTATCGCTGTCACAATTAACTAAATGGGGATAGTCTGCTTTTAATGGTTCATACAAGTATCCAGTTGCTGAATCTGATAATCTTTCATCGTCCATATTTCGCCCGTTTTCTATATTATTATCAAGTTCTCAGCATTTGTTTGCGAGTGCTCGACGTTGTTTACATTGGTTTCTGAACACATCTGCTGTGGCTGGCTGTCGATCTATCAACGATGTGACGTCACACCACCGGCGCCATATTCAAGCACCAGTGCAATGAAGCTTGTCGGAGTTGAGGGACTTTGAACAGCCTAAACTACGTATTGTTATTGAATACTGGACCGTCAGTGCATGAATAACCTTTAGAAACACATTATCTTTTGATCTGGCTACATATTCGCGATCTCAACAGGTACCCTTTAAGCTGATTCAGTCTGATACCCATGTTTCGAAACATTTGATTATATCTTTAACATTTCTGTTGACTAAAGGAAGTTTACTGACCGACATATCTGAAACCGTGTGTATCCTCTTCAAAACCTTTACATCTCACATTCAGTCTTCAAAGTCTTCGAGTGTGCAGCGCTGTGCTGACGTCTGCTTTCGGCATCGTGTGCTAACTTCTCACAGTCGGGTCTTTAAATACCTTCAGATGACGTGAAGCTGGGGCGCTGGGTTCCTCTCACTTATTTTAGTCAGGCGGGAACTGGAAGTGTCACTTTGAGAAGTTTCTGTTAGTCTGATGAAACCAAAGACTTATGAAGACAAGTAATTAATTTGTTGTGACACAAACTAAAACATCCAGTGGTTATTGTAATTTTTTTGTGCCAAAAATACTGCATGTGTCACATCTTTTGTGTCATAAATCAAGCGCTCCCAGTCTGATGTTGTCTGGAGTCTACTGGTGAATTTACTTCCTATTTCAAAAACGCACGCACGCACACACACACACACACACACACACAAACACCCCATACACTCTTTATTGATGATGGAGATGTTTTGTGATGTTTTCCTTCTCACATAAAAACCCTTGGATCACTCCTCCTCTACCCCAGTTCTCTGTCTTCACCTCCATTCACTCCTCTTTCTCATCCACACTCCTCCTCTCATTGTATCCCTCGGCCTTTCATCGCTTCAATTATGTTCTACTCCAGAATCACTGCAAAGTCTGCTGTCCACCTCACTGCTCTTACTACTTACAGCTTCACCTCTGACTCTTATCTTCTTTGGGTATGTTTTCTGAACAGGAATAAATGACCGTGCTCCAAATCAAGAATGTAAGCTTACTAAGACACTTTGTTTCTTTATTTAATGTATCACCAATATATATATCATAATAAAATGCTATGGCAACTACCTTTTGTGACAGCAAATTAAGTCATAGATCATTGCGTAAAATACAGTTTTTATCAAATAAGATGAAGGTTCCATTGAAAAACCAATACACAGATCAAACACTTCAATAGAGATCTGTGGGCTAAATTATTTTTGCAGACATGCAGTACAGAACTGTTTGTGTAAATGTCTACACAGTTAAGTTGTATTTATTTAAGTCAAGAAAAGAAGAAACAATATTTTGTCCTTTATTCCTGTCTCATGTATGCGTAATTCCCCGTGCAGACTGGGAGTTTCCATGATTCAATGTCTCACTGTCCATTCTGCGTGTTTATGGTAGTATCTGGATGGAGACCAATCAAAATGTTCATATTTGGTACAAAAGCAGCTGATCTTAAAGAAGCCGCGGAGATGAGGTGCGTGTGTCAGCCTGTGAGTTTCTGTGTGCAGTACCTTTTAAGTTTCCTACTGTCCTACTTTCTCTACTCTCTCCACCATCTTGTCTTTAAATGGGTCAGCGAAGAGAGCGGTTCCCTTCCCCAGGCTAGTGAGCTGATTAACAGCACCACTCACACACAAAAACAGACTCCCACTGAAGCATGTGTGATTCTGAACAGTTTAAAGTGGTAAAGGGACAATACCACGGAAGAATGGGAAATTCCCTCATGTTCAATTTGATACATCTTTAGAAAGTTTTATGAGTTGACTAATTGATTGGTTAAAGTAACATTATGTAACAATTGTACCTTAAAATAACAGCTTGAAAAAAATTGTGCCGCTACAATGACTTTTAATATGGCGATTTGCGGCTCCGCCATTGCCATCGGGGGTCTGTGGGGAAATAACTCCGCTATGTAGGATTCTGGAGCCGCCCGATCTGGGGCGGATGTACTTCGACCTGCTTTCTGGCAGTGATTACGCAATGTCATATAGTGCCACTCCACGCTCGCAGCTACAGTATAAGGGTAGCTTTTTTATGTAGCTTTTTGGTGTTGTCAACAATATTGTATTCGATCACATGTACTCCACATTCAAACATTTAGAAAACAACGTATATAGGCTGAAAACGCGATCGGTATTTCATCCAAACTAAATGTTGTCATTCTTTTGGTTATGTTGTAACAATTCGCCCTTAGCAACTCAATCAAGGGGAAAAGGTACAATACGCTAAAAAAAAAGGGAATGGGCGGATCTGCGAATTCTGGTGTTAACTCTCTGCTCAAATGGTCGTAAAAGAAAAACACAGTCGATATGCGGAAACCCAAATATTATTATATTAAATCAAATTCAATGCATATGCAAGCTCTCAAAATGAACACACACTACAAACAATCAAACCCACTCAAAACAAAGTATAATCCCCGGATCCCGACAGTCCCCAAAGTCTTTGCAGTCCCCCCAAAAAAAAGTAAATGACTGCACGGGCACACACACACCCTCCCCCCCCCTCCCCCCAAAAGCCGGCAAACAGCTGACCGACAAGGCGGAAACGTGGCGAGGCGCCGCGTTCAATCCCCGCGCTACTTCAACCTAGTCCGGTAGGTGCTGGGCCCAGTTCACAGTGTTCCTGCGCAGTCTTCGTATTAGTGATCCCGCCCGTTGGTATGAATCCAAAATAGAAACAGTAGCCGGATTGCTTCTACCGGGCTGCATCTATCGTAACTGGATATTTACGACACTGAAGTAAACATTAAATACCTCAAAAACTGAAGGGGGCGCTAAAAGGGAAAAACTACATAATTGGGCTTTAAATTAAAACCAATGGGTTATGAGGAAGAAAAGTTCATGAGCGCATGAAAAAACACGACAGTCTTTATAGCATGAATTTGAAATTAAGACTCAGAACTGAAATCTGGAACTGTCAATATCAATCATTTGCATCTGTTGCCATATTGTAAGAGTAGAAGAGGGAGGGTTATGCAACATGCATGACATTACCACTTACATGGAAAAATGACTCCCAGAAGAACCCGGCTGGGTCCGATGCCATGGCCCTGCTGATGCTGCGCCCACTCCTCCTCTCTACCTACATCTGCCTGATGGATCATCGAGGTCTGGATCGTTGAATATGCCTACTACCAACTACGACATGGCCCTGTTGAGACTCCGCCCACTCCTCCTCTCTACCTCCATCTGCATGATGAATCATCGAGGTCTGGATCGTGGAATATGCCTACTACCAACTATTCATACGCTCTGTCATATTCATTGATTGTGTTGTTACTGTGTTTTAATTTGTGTATAATGATTCCTTCTGTACACATGGCATCTATTCTTCTGTCCATCCTGAAGAGGGATCCTCCTCTGTTGCTCTCCTGAAGGTTTCTTCCCTTTTTTTCCCCGTGAAGGGTTGTTTGGGAGTTTTTCCTGATCCGATGTGAGGTTTTGGGACAGGGATGTCTATGTGTACAGATTGTAAAGCACTCTGAGACAAATTTGTAATTTGTGAAAATGGGCTATACAAATAAACAGAATTGAAAAATTGAATTGGACTCTGCCGTCTGCAACCTGAAGGCCTACAGCCGCGATGTCAGAGTAGCGTAGATATTAGGGCTGCAACAACGAATCGATAAAAATCGATTATTAAAATAGTTGGCAACGAATTTCATTATCGATTCGTTGTGTCGCGCGATTATTACGGCGCTCAATAAGTCACGGAGTATAAACAAAGTTGAGTTGAGCGGCGCAGGGGAAACCAGAGCGGAGCGAGAGGGAGAGGAGAGACTGAACGCTGCGTTGTGAGAGCCAATCAGCGCTGAGCTGCTCCTCTGTGGCGCTGGATGCGGAAGTCCTTCACGTAGTCGGAGACATTCACGGAGCTAAGTGCGCCTCCGGGTGACGTTATGAACCCAGACACCAGGGCGCTACATGTCACGACGTGTGTGGCATTTCCACAAGAGTATAACGTAGAAAACGTGGTTATTTATTCCGTGGCGGATAGCGGAAAATATTTTTCCATGGAGATAACGGAGATAAGTCAAGACTCGCTGTGAGCGCTGCGCGTGCAGACAACGTTTAACGGAGCGGAGCAGCGCGTGCGCTCTGATCGCTCTTAAGTATCGATACTAAAAATATGCTAAATCACATCGTTTTTAACGTACGGGTACTTTGTTAGTATCGCTACACCGTGACAGCAGCAGATGTAGCGGAGGCTAACCTAACTTCCCAAACGCTGTGGACATCTGAACGCTGATTGGCCGAGACGCGACACGTCCATCAAAGATGTTTTATTGCGAAGAGCACCACTTCACACTTTTTCCGCGTCTCATTGCAATCTCAACGGCAGCGGGCCAGGTGAACAAAATAATAAATCGGAACGCGTCTCTGATATTGTTCAGGGGGCCACATGGGGACCACTGCTCAGGAGAGGAAAGCTGTCAGTCTGTTTGTGACGGGTTCATCACCATGGTGACCAGTGAACAGGTTCATCCACATGCTGACCAGTGGATCTCCAGGACCTTTCCATGACTTTAAACGAAATTTCCATGATTAAACATTTTGTGAAAACTCTGTCTATACGTGACAAAGTGAGAAGTATTTAAACTAACAATGAGAATTCCAAAGCATACCGTATATATACCGTGTAAATTAACATTTTAATAAAACAAATTTGCATTACTTTTCCAAATATTTTGGGATTTTATTTTTTTCAATTACTTTTCTAGGCCTGCTAATAGCCATTTAAAAATTCCATGACTTTTCCAGGTTTTCCATGACCGTACGGACCCTGTTTTGAATAAAGGGTTGACAATTTAAGTTTTTTTGTTTTTTTATCCGATTAATCGATTAATCGATAGAATAATCAACCGATTAATCGATTATCAAAATAATCGTTAGTTGCAGCCCTAGTAGATATACTACAAAATGAAGCTGCAGATGTCTGCAGGGAGATCTGCTGTATGCAGCTGATAAGTCCAAATTAACTCATGCAAACCACTGAAGAAGAGCTGTAATGGAAAACCAGAGTGGTGTTTGGATTTCTGGAGCTGAGTAAATGCTTTGCCAATTGCCAGTGATGGAAAACAAGATGAGCACTGTTTTACCAAGAAGAAGCCCGCAGGCACAGATGAGATGAAAGAAAAAATACTATCTTTGGAACTGAGGCTGCTGCTGAGCCATAATGTTGGATTCTCTTTGAGCAATATGTACAGTAGAGGCTTAATCTTCTTGGGTCATCATGGCTGACTGGAGTAATCGTGCCTTAAAGTGAAATGGAGCTTGTTGTCCTTGGAGGTTGCCGCATAGCCAGGGTGTACATTTCTGTTTGAAAAATACTTTAAACCAGATCTGGAGCTTGAATGGCTGACTCTATGAAATGCGGTTTAATAGTGCGTCTTTATAGTTAGAATATACTGCTCTGGCAGGGGCATTTTCCATGTGAAATTAACAGGTTGCACATTTATTTTGTATTTGTTATACTACAAGGTATTTCAAATCCTTCAAAATGTCGGTGATAGTTTTTGCTGAATATTATATTTCAAACTAATGCCTCCAGCTTTATAGAGTGAATGACAACATGCAGATGCTGTATGTGTTTATGATTGTACATGTTGTTGACTTGAATGCTGGGAGAGTTTTCTATTCTTGAAAGCATTTTGATTTCCCCCAGTTCAGATGGATAGATAAAGAAAAGACAAGTTAATAAATTTATAGTTGGTGTGAAAAAAGGAAAAATCTCAACTAAAGAGCATCTGACACACATTTGATATGACTTTCTATTTTGAGCGGGACCCTCACTTTAAGCTGACCGTTCAAAAACCTCAACTATTTCAAACTTAAATTGATGAGATAATACATCACTCTTTGTCAGAAAGCTCAGATCTGTTCATGCCCTCCCTTCAATATTCTATGAGCATCGGGCTATTGAGTATGTGCTTCCTAGTCAGAGTGTCTTAGTGACCGAGTTCACAGAACACTTGTGGTTCGAGGGACCTCGATGGCGGCAGATCAGGAACTGGAACAGAATCAAAAAGCTAAATGGGCGGAGCAACAAGAGAGTGGTAAAAAAGAAAGAAAAGTGCTCGGTGACCTTATTTTGTTTTTTGGTGAATCACATTATCCTGTTTTTTTCCTTTTGAGACACCGATTTCCCGGGATCTCTGAACACAGCATAAATTCTACTGGAGCAACGTACTAAGCTCTGACAGCAGGAATCTTGGCATCCACTGTAACTTTGAGACTTATCGTACTGCGTGGGGTAAATGCACTGAAGGAAAAGCAAGTCCTTTTTTTTTTTACGTCTCTCTCTTTCAGCTTCTCTCAGGGGGGGTTTTGATGTTTTTATATCGAAGAAAAACACGCCGATCCCCCTTTCTTTTACATGTTATCTCTCTCTTACAGACCTTTTTTTTTTTAAGAAACAAAATTTGTGACTCATGAGCTGAATTCTGTGTGTGTTGATCTGTTAATCAAAGAAAGATCCCATAATAATACACACAATATTGAGCATCATAAAGGGGAATATGCTTTTGAATGGAAACACACTACACACACTACACACTACACACAAACACACAGACACACCCCACACACACACACAGTCATGACGTTGATAATTGAGTGAAAAGGTTGAATTATTCAGACTCACTCATCTCATCTGTCCTTTCATAAAAAAATGTCTTGCTGTCTTTTATGGTTCCACCAATCTCATTTGTTCAGTCAACGCACCATTTATACTGCTACACTGGAGGTTTAAGGGTCGTGACAGGCAGAGAGAACATTGATTCACGCCTTCCCTTTTTGTATCTCAGGAGGATAGCAGAGCAGATGAGTGATTCACACCATCGCTTTTAACCCATTTTTCTTACGATTCATTTCATGTGTAAGAACTGAATCAGAAACATCAACAGGAAGTAGAGTTTGAACTTTAAATGTGCAAATCTTAAGTGCTGGAAGTTGAACGCAAACCTGAGGGACTGTAATATCTTTTGTCTGACGGAAACATGGCTGACCCCGCTGGTGCCGGATCGAGTCATATGCCCAACCGAGTCCTTCTCTGTTTTCCGTGCAGACAGAACGGAAGAGTCTGGTAAATCTAAGGGTGGAGGGGTTTGCTTCATGACTAACAACATGTGGTGCGACCCCAAGAACATTAAGACTCTTTCTCGTTCCTGCTCGCCGAACCTGGAACATCTGACGATCTCATGCCGTCCATTCTACCTTCCCCGGGAGTTTAGCTCGGTCATCACCACAGCCGTCTACATACCACCACAAGCGGACACCGACGTAGCACTATCGGACCTACATGATGTGTTATGTCGGCATCAGAACAAGTATCCCGACGCGGCTGTGGTGGTGGCTGGGGACTTTAATAGGGCTAACCTAAAAAGTCATGCCGAACTTTCACCAGCACATTCGTGTGCTACCAGAGGGGAAAGAACGTTGGACCACTGCTATACGCCATTCAAGAGAGGCTACAAGGCTGTCTCTCTCCCTCCGTTCGGAAAATCGGTAGTGACGAGGAACGTGAAGCGGTGGTCTGACCAATCAGAGGCTGAGCTACAGGACGCTCTGCGTGTCGTCGACTGGGACATGATCCAATCCAGTTCCAGTGACGTCAGCGAGTTTGCGGAAGTAGCAATGAGCCTCATAGCAACGCTAGCGGACACCATCGTCCCCACGGTAAAAGTTAGGGTCTTTCCTAACCAAAAGCCGTGGGTTGATGGATCCATCCGTGAAGCTGTGAACGCCCGTACTGCTGCCTATAACTCCGGTCTTGTATCCGGCAACATGGATGAGTACAAGGCAGCGGTCTATGGACTGAGGAGGGCGGTGAAGGAAGCCAAAGGAGGTACCGAGACAGCCTTTATTCCTGTCTCATGTATCGTAATTCCCGTGCAGACTAGGAGTTTCCATGATTCAATGTCTCACTGTCCATTCTGCGTGTTTATGGTAGTATCTGGATGGAGACCAATCAAAATGTTCATATTTGGTACAAAAGCAGCTGATCTTAAAGAAGCCATGGAGATGAGTGTGTCAGCCTGTGAGTTTCTGTGTGCAGTACCTTTAAGTTTCCTACTGTCCTACTTTCTACTCTCTCCACCATCTTGTCTTTAAATGGGTCAGCGAAGAGAGCGGTTCCCTTCCCCAGGCTAGTGAGCTGATTAACAGCACCACTCACACACAAAAACAGACTCCCACTGAAGCATGTGTGATTCTGAACAGTTTAAAGTGGTAAAGGGACAATACCACGGAAGAATGGGAAATTCCCTCATGTTCAATTTGATACATCTTTAGAAAGTTTTATGAGTTGACTAATTGATTGGTTAAAGTAACATTATGTAACAATTGTACCTTAAAATAACAGCTTGAAAAAAATTGTGCCGCTACAATGACTTTTAATATGGCGATTTGCGGCTCCGCCATTGCCATCGGGGGTCTGTGGGGAAATAACTCCGCTATGTAGGATTCTGGAGCCGCCCGCTCCGGGGCGGATGTACTTCGACCTGCTTTCTGGCAGTGATTACGCAATGTCATATAGTGCCACTCCACGCTCGCAGCTACAGTATAAGGGTAGCTTTTTTATGTAGCTTTTTGGTGTTGTCAACAATATTGTATTCGATCACACGTACTCCACATTCAAACATTTAGAAAACAACGTATATAGGCTGAAAACGCGATCGGTATTTCATCCAAACTAAATGTTGTCATTCTTTTGGTTATGTTGTAACAATTCACCCTTAGCAACTCAATCAAGGGGAAAAGGTACAATACGCAAAAAAAGGGAATGGGCGGATCTACAATTCTGGTGTTAACTCTCTGCTCAAATGGTCGAAAAGAAAAACACAGTCGATGTCGGAAACCCAAATGTTATTATATTAAATCAAATTCAATGCATCTGCAAGCCCCCAAAATGAACACATACACTACAAACAATCAAACCCACTCAAAACGAAGTATAATCCCCGGATCCCGACAGTCCCCAAAGTCTTTGCAGTCCCCAAAAAAGTAAATGACTGCGGGCACACACACCCCCCTCCCCAAAAGCCGGCAAACAGCTGACCGACAAGGCGGAAACGTGGCGGGCGCGCGTTCAATCCCAGCTACTTCAACCTAGTCCGGTAGGTGCTGGGCCCAGTTCACAGTGTTCCTGCGCAGTCTTCGTATTAGTGATCCCGCCCGTTGGTATGAATCCAAAATAGAAACAGTAGCCGGATTGCTTCTACCGGGCTGCATCTATCGTAACTGGATATTTACGACACTGAAGTAAACATTAAATACCTCAAAAACTGAAGGGGGCGCTAAAAGGGAAAAACTACATAATGGGGCTTTAAATTAAAACCAATGGGTTATGAGGAAGAAAAGTTCATGAGCGCATGAAAAAACACGACAGTCTTTATAGCATGAATTTGAAATTAAGACTCAGAACTGAAATCTGGAACTGTCAATATCAATCATTTGCATCTGTTGCCATATTGTAAGAGTAGAAGAGGGAGGGTTATGCAACATGCATGACATTACCACTTACATGGAAAAATGACTCCCAGAAGAACCCGGCTGGGTCCGATGCCATGGCCCTGCTGATGCTGCGCCCACTCCTCCTCTCTACCTACATCTGCCTGATGGATCATCGAGGTCTGGATCGTTGAATATGCCTACTACCAACTACGACATGGCCCTGTTGAGACTCCGCCCACTCCTCCTCTCTACCTCCATCTGCATGATGAATCATCGAGGTCTGGATCGTGGAATATGCCTACTACCAACTATTCATACGCTCTGTCATATTCATTGATTGTGTTGTTACTGTGTTTTAATTTGTGTATAATGATTCCTTCTGTACACATGGCATCTATTCTTCTGTCCATCCTGAAGAGGGATCCTCCTCTGTTGCTCTCCTGAAGGTTTCTTCCCTTTTTTTCCCCGTGAAGGGTTGTTTGGGAGTTTTTCCTGATCCGATGTGAGGTTTTGGGACAGGGATGTCTATGTGTACAGATTGTAAAGCACTCTGAGACAAATTTGTAATTTGTGAAAATGGGCTATACAAATAAACAGAATTGAAAAATTGAATTGGACTCTGCCGTCTGCAACCTGAAGGCCTACAGCCGCGATGTCAGAGTAGCGTAGATATTAGGGCTGCAACAACGAATCGATAAAATCGATAAAAATCGATTATTAAAATAGTTGGCAACGAATTTCATTATCGATTCGTTGTGTCGCGCGATTATTACGGCGCTCAATAAGTCACGGAGTATAAACAAAGTTGAGTTGAGCGCAGGGGAAACCAGAGCGGAGGGAGAGGGAGAGGAGAGACTGAACGCTGCGTTGTGAGAGCCAATCAGCGCTGAGCTGCTCCTCTGTGGCGCTGGATGCGGAAGTCCTTCACGTAGTCGGAGACATTCACGGAGCTAAGTGCGCCTCCGGGTGACGTTATGAACCCAGACACCAGGGCGCTACATGTCACGACGTGTGTGGCATTTCCACAAGAGTATAACGTAGAAAACGTGGTTATTTATTCCGTGGCGGATAGCGGAAAATATTTTTCCATGGAGATAACGGAGATAAGTCAAGACTCGCTGTGAGCGCTGCGCGTGCAGACAACGTTTAACGGAGCGGAGCAGCGCGTGCGCTCTGATCGCTCTAAAGTATCGATACTAAAAATATGCTAAATCACATCGTTTTTAACGTACGGGTACTTTGTTAGTATCGCTACACCGTGACAGCAGCAGATGTAGCGGAGGCTAACCTAACTTCCCAAACGCTGTGGACATCTGAACGCTGATTGGCCGAGACGCGACACGTCCATCAAAGATGTTTTATTGCGAAGAGCACCACTTCACACTTTTTCCGCCTCATTGCAATCTCAACGGCAGCGGCCAGGTGAACAAAATAATGAATCGGAACGCGTCCCTGATATTGTTCGGGGGCCACATGGGGACCACTGCTCAGGAGAGGAAAGCTGTCAGTCTGTTTGTGACGGGTTCATCACCATGGTGACCAGTGAACAGGTTCATCCACATGCTGACCAGTGGATCTCCAGGACCTTTCCATGACTTTAAACGAAATTTCCATGATTAAACATTTTGTGAAAACTCTGTCTATACGTGACAAAGTGAGAAGTATTTAAACTAACAATGAGAATTCCAAAGCATACCGTATATATACCGTGTAAATTAACATTTTAATAAAACAAATTTGCATTACTTTTCCAAATATTTTGGGATTTTATTTTTTTCAATTACTTTTCTAGGCCTGCTAATAGCCATTTAAAAATTCCATGACTTTTCCAGGTTTTCCATGACCGTACGGACCCTGTTTTGAATAAAGGGTTGACAATTTAAGTTTTTTTGTTTTTTTATCCGATTAATCGATTAATCGATAGAATAATCAACCGATTAATCGATTATCAAAATAATCGTTAGTTGCAGCCCTAGTAGATATACTACAAAATGAAGCTGCAGATGTCTGCAGGGAGATCTGCTGTATGCAGCTGATAAGTCCAAATTAACTCATGCAAACCACTGAAGAAGAGCTGTAATGGAAAACCAGAGTGGTGTTTGGATTTCTGGAGCTGAGTAAATGCTTTGCCAATTGCCAGTGATGGAAAACAAGATGAGCACTGTTTTACCAAGAAGAAGCCCGCAGGCACAGATGAGATGAAAGAAAAAATACTATCTTTGGAACTGAGGCTGCTGCTGAGCCATAATGTTGGATTCTCTTTGAGCAATATGTACAGTAGAGGCTTAATCTTCTTGGGTCATCATGGCTGACTGGAGTAATCGTGCCTTAAAGTGAAATGGAGCTTGTTGTCCTTGGAGGTTGCCGCATAGCCAGGGTGTACATTTCTGTTTGAAAAATACTTTAAACCAGATCTGGAGCTTGAATGGCTGACTCTATGAAATGCGGTTTAATAGTGCGTCTTTATAGTTAGAATATACTGCTCTGGCAGGGCATTTTCCATGTGAAATTAACAGGTTGCACATTTATTTTGTATTTGTTATACTACAAGGTATTTCAAATCCTTCAAAATGTCGGTGATAGTTTTTGCTGAATATTATATTTCAAACTAATGCCTCCAGCTTTATAGAGTGAATGACAACATGCAGATGCTGTATGTGTTTATGATTGTACATGTTGTTGACTTGAATGCTGGGAGAGTTTTCTATTCTTGAAAGCATTTTGATTTCCCCCAGTTCAGATGGATAGATAAAGAAAAGACAAGTTAATAAATTTATAGTTGGTGTGAAAAAAGGAAAAATCTCAACTAAAGAGCATCTGACACACATTTGATATGACTTTCTATTTTGAGCGGGACCCTCACTTTAAGCTGACCGTTCAAAAACCTCAACTATTTCAAACTTAAATTGATGAGATAATACATCACTCTTTGTCAGAAAGCTCAGATCTGTTCATGCCCTCCCTTCAATATTCTATGAGCATCGGGCTATTGAGTATGTGCTTCCTAGTCAGAGTGTCTTAGTGACCGAGTTCACAGAACACTTGTGGTTCGAGGGACCTCGATGGCGGCAGATCAGGAACTGGAACAGAATCAAAAAGCTAAATGGGCAGAGCAACAAGAGAGTAGTAAAAAAGAAAGAAAAGTGCTCGGTGACCTTATTTTGTTTTTTGGTGAATCACATTATCCTGTTTTTTTCCTTTTGAGACACCGATTTCCCGGGATCTCTGAACACAGCATAAATTCTACTGGAGCAACGTACTAAGCTCTGACAGCAGGAATCTTGGCATCCACTGTAACTTTGAGACTTATCGTACTGCGTGGGGTAAATGCACTGAAGGAAAAGCAAGTCCTTTTTTTTTTTACGTCTCTCTCTTTCAGCTTCTCTCAGGGGGGGTTTTGATGTTTTTATATCGAAGAAAAACACGCCGATCCCCCTTTCTTTTACATGTTATCTCTCTCTTACAGACTTTTTTTTTTTAAGAAACAAAATTTGTGACTCATGAGCTGAATTCTGTGTGTGTTGATCTGTTAATCAAAGAAAGATCCCATAATAATACACACAATATTGAGCATCATAAAGGGGAATATGCTTTTGAATGGAAACACACTACACACACTACACACTACACACAAACACACAGACACACCCCACACACACACACAGTCATGACGTTGATAATTGAGTGAAAAGGTTGAATTATTCAGACTCACTCATCTCATCTGTCCTTTCATAAAAAAATGTCTTGCTGTCTTTTATGGTTCCACCAATCTCATTTGTTCAGTCAACGCACCATTTATACTGCTACACTGGAGGTTTAAGGGTCATGACAGGCAGAGAGAACATTGATTCACGCCTTCCCTTTTTGTATCTCAGGAGGATAGCAGAGCAGATGAGTGATTCACACCATCGCTTTTAACCCATTTTTCTTACGATTCATTTCATGTGTAAGAACTGAATCAGAAACATCAACAGGAAGTAGAGTTTGAACTTTAAATGTGCAAATCTTAAGTGCTGGAAGTTGAACGCAAACCTTCATACTGACATGCAAAATGACGGAAAAAGCTGAAAATGTACCAATCATACGCATACCTTTTTTTCTTATCTTTTTTTTTAAATAAAAGAGAGACAATACAAAGATTAAGAATACCCTAAACCCCCTAGCATGTTGGTAAGGTCATAAAGTAGACAACTACTTCCAAGAGAAGTCACAGATTTAGGTCAGTCAATCTTAACTTCAAGGGTTAAATTGTTGTTGGAGGATGTATCTCTTCGTGCAAACAAATAATCCAGGTGACCACGCTGCACACTAACGCTAACCTTTCAATGACTGCAGCATGAGGAGATGCATCTTTAAGATGGTCATGCCACTCCATCTTTCCTTTTAAGCTGAACACTTTGTAAAAAATTCGCAGCCATTTTGGCTTGAATTTGCGACCACCTGCTGCATCATAAGAAATTCATGCCCTTTTAAATAAGTTACACTGACCTGGATAACTCAAGTTTTAGATTTGGAATCAGGTTGTGCTGCACATTTAAAAAAAGTTCCGATATAGTTTTGCTAGTGAGGCCATGAGCAGAAACTAAGAAAATGGATAGCATAGGAATTTCGGAAGACACCAAAAATGAGACCGGACTCATGTCACCACTGGTTGAATGGTCAAATGTATCCTTCACTTTACTTTGAAGGAAATGGTCCATATCAATAATAAATTGTTCCATCCTGCAGTTCTACAATTGGGAAATCTTAATTATAATGTGGCAGATCATAGCTACCCAAAGAATACAATGATCTTTGTGCAGGCACAAGGTCACTAACTGGTAGTATATCTTGTTCAAAGACACATAATATCTTCTTTTTAATTATTCATCAGCAAGTCTGCTGCAGGCTCATGTGCAAATGTCCATATAATAAAATACAAAAGTTCAAGACCTTAATAACTCCAATATGCTGTGTAAACTATCCCTGACAGTCTGGGAATGTTGGTGGTCCGTCTGCCAATCAGTTGTCATATTCTGTATGTGTGGCTGTCTGTCGCTGACACTGACAGCTACAAAGATGTGATTGACACACACACGAAAATGCACACACACACTCACACACAAACACACACACACACACACACAAAGAGACGAGAGGGGAGAGATTGAAAGAGAAGGATTGAGAGAAGAGAGAAACCATGGGAATGACTGAGATGATGATTCAGCCGTGAAACAGAGAGCGAGTCTGACAGAGCAAGGAAGAGAATTAACCGGCGACAGGCAAGTGGTCAGAGGTGGTGAGCGAGAGTCAGAGAGAGAGAGAAATTAGAGGGTAAACCCGGCCAGATCCCTTCACTGTGTTTTCCTCCAGCCCTCATGTGCCGCTTGCTGAATGGACGATTCCCAGGCAGGCCACGCCATTCTGTTGGTGTTTGTGGGGGTGCTTTTTCTCTGCTGGCTGTCCTGCCCTCAAGACCGATGCCTGATGTGTTTGTGCTCCATTACCTTCTACATTTGTCCCTCCTTCCTTCAAGCTGTTCTCCTCCACCCACTCTCTCCTTCTCTCTCTTTTACCCTCTGCCTCTATTTTCCATTCCTTTACTGTCATTAGGATTCATGGGAATAAGCTTTTGGACTAAACATGTAAATTACGTCATGTTTACATGCAACATATAATTTCATAAATGACACCAGAGATTAGTGATGCAGTAAATATAAAATATTTCATGATATGGTTAAAGCCTTGATGAAATACATATCTGGAAGTCATTTCAGCAAACTAGATACTGGAAACTATCAAGTAAACACTTGATGAGATATTTCACATGAATGTCTTTTGAGCCACAGGAAAGATTATATCTGAAACATTGATGCAGGAAGTATTGAGTTTCATGTAGCTTAGTAGCAATAATAAGAACTGCAAAGTACAAGAGGTTGGGTTAATTAGCGAATGAGGCCATTATTTGTGGTGTAGCTATGATTGTATGTACACTACATTATCTTAATTTGATCAAGTCAAGAGGTACACACTGAGTTTGTATTTATTCCATCAACAGCAAACTAAAACAGAAATGGATCAGAAAACCGTGAGATCTTTAAAGTGTTGACATCTTTAAGTCTTAAAATATGATCCCCATTATTCAACATTTTAAATTGTGGTAATACACATTGAGATGCAAGCTGGTTAAATAATAATAACTCAGTTCTATGTGAGAATCCCATCCTAGGAAAACGTTTCTATTAAAGACACTTGTGAAATCTTAACAGCACCAAATTTTTCGAGTCCATCACGATTTTATGTGTGCTTATTGGAGCAAACTACAGCACAAACAACTATTTTTAAGTGAAGAACTCGCCTCCACTTCGTCCATTGGACACCTTGACGGTCCCTGACATATAATCACAAGTATCTTTGCAAATGATAAATTACTATATTTATTTGGAAGACAATGACATAGTTTGTCATCTCCAGTACAGAATCAAAAATATCTCAGTCCTGTTTTGATCTCCCTCCATTACATTGCATGCACCACTCAGGAAATACCCACTAACACACACTCACATGTATTATGTCCTTGTGTAAGTCAGGCGTGGGTGTTGAATTAGTTCTGCCACTAACATGTTGTTTATCTGCTCTGTTCAGCGGGAGACGTGATGACTAATGGCAGTGCAGAAAGACCAGAGTGTGTGTTTGTGTGTGTCCCTAAGTATACATGCAATGACTCATGATGGTTTGAAGCCAACAATCAACACACACGCACGCACGCACACACTCTGATATTGCATTCATGGTGATACATTTGAGCAACACTGCTCGTCACAAGCACTGCGAGAGAGTGAGCTTGAAACATAGAGAGAGAGAAAAAGAGAGACCGTGATGAATGGCTAACGGAGAGTGAGATGGGAATCAGCAAAAAGGTTAGGATTGGACTGTTCCATGAGGCAGAGTGGGGGGTAGGAGAGTAGAGAAAGGAAAGACACAAAAGACATCATTTTATTTTTAATTTGTTTTACAATACATGTGTATGTAATGTGTTTCAACACATGTATCATTGTACTTTTTGTATTAATAAGACATTTCTGAATTAAGTAAAATCAAATCGTATAGAATCTAATACATGTGTGAGTCTGTGTGCAGTATTATAGTCCAAGACCCAAGATGAAGTAATTGAATACATTTGAAAATTAATTTCTCGTTTATGTACACATGATTTATGAGATCACTGACTGAGGATGTAAATCAGATGGACACTTCTATTTCTACGTTGCCTCATACTACATTTGATTAAGGATAATGTACTAGATGTATCTTATTCCATCAAATGTTTTATTTAAGTGGAAATTAGCATGGATTCTCGTTCTTGACGACCAACCATTTAAACTAGTGCGCTCGATGTAACATCCTGTTGGCTCAGCTACACCACAGACATGGTGACTGCGACAAGGAACCCCGAGCAACAGAATGGTTTCTTCTGATTGGTGCTTTTCCACTCTGGACTTCTATAGTGGCTGTGTGTGTGTGTGTGTGTGTGTGTGTGTGTGTGTGTGTGTGTGACATTGTATAACTAGAAAAATCCAGCTGCAACCAGCAGCTCAGTGGTTTGTATTCTACTGCTGCTTTCTCCCTCTTGACAGTATCTCTCTCCTCTCTCTCTCTCTCTCTCTCTCTCTCTCTCTCTCTCTCCCCCTCTATCTCTCTCTCTCTCTCCATCTCTCTCTCTATCTCCTATTCTCAGTTCCACTCTATTTCTCCCTCACTTCCCTTCCACTTTCTGCGTCTGTCTCATTTTTTCTCTCTGATTATGCACACTACTCTTTTCCATCTCGTACAGACTGACTAGCACCACATGACTGTGTAGTGTAGTTATGTCCATTGTGCAGACAACAGGAACTAAGAAATGCAGCTGTCCCCTCTGTCCCACTGCTGGTGAGTTGTGGTAATTTTACTTGGATGTTGCCTCTGTCCGTGGTGCTGACTGCTGCTGCTTGAATAAACGTCTGGTAACCTTTTCTTGATGGATACATTTAAATACTTTTATTTAGTACGTTTTAATTAACAATACATTATTAAATATATTATAAGAATATCACAGGCAAATACTTCTATCTATCCATCCATCTATCTATCCATCTATATATTTATCTATCTATCCATCTATATATTTATCTATCTATCTATCTATCCATTTATCCATCTATCTATCTATCTATCTATTTATCCATCTATCCGTCCATATATCCCTCCCTCCCTCTGTATATAGCCAAATAAAATGATACACTTGCTAACGGCTGCCCAACTGCAAAATAAATAAATAAGGGAAGAAACACAGCCAAGCAGTTTATTGACTCGAAGTCTGTTGTTGGTTCCAAACTTAGTTTCTCTGTGAAATGAGAGATGACAGAGATGGGAAAATAAGAGGGATAAGAGCAAGAGGGATAGAGAGAGAGAGAGAGAAAGAGAGGGGGGGGGGGGGGAGAGAGAGCCTAACACAGAGAAAGAGATAAAATAAAAAGATTATGTGAGTGAAAAATATGTCTCAGCAGGGAGCTATTGTGCAGCTGTCAAACTACTGTTGTAGCCTCATATTTAAAATGAATTACTTTTTTTAGTGAAACTTCTCTTCAGCAGACTGTCAGCTCCACTTCCATCAGCGTCCACAGCTCAAATCACCATATTCATAAATACTGCACTTTCCTCCACCTTATTATGCTAATAGTGTCTGTTTTCTTCAAAATGATAATGGCTGTTAAATAACTGTCATGACGAGACATTTTTAAATATTGAAAAAGCCCACATTTTCCATTTGAAGGCTGGAAGGGAAGAAAAAACACACAGTTCATCAAATTAGCAAGAAAATGATTACTATATGTCTGCATTCACCATATCAACCCGCAGTTTAGAATAGCTGCCTGTTAAACACTGTTAAACACAATTTCCCACTGCTGCTAAACTTTAATCTGCTGAATCTTCCATAAATGTAATTTTAAGGGAGAAAAGGCATTTGATATGTTTTTCTTTTCTCTATTATTTGTTTTCCGATAACATTGCCTATAAGACATAGCTTAAGAAGGCATTAATCATGTGTATATAGTGTAAACAAAAAATAAATTGCCAATAAAGTTAGTAAGCAAGTAAAGCAGAATGATGGAGAGAGCTTTATGGCAAAAAGAAAGTGAGGAAGAGAGAAGAGCACATGTATGTGAAGTAGAGGAGGGTTAGGTAAACATACACACACACACGCACAAGCACTCCTGTAAACACAAGCAATATACAATTAGAAATCACCTCTTGGAGCACTTAGGAATGTATGTGGGTGTGGGTGTGTGTAGGTGTGTGTGTGTGTGTGTGTGTTTGTGCACCAGTGCTGAAGGGTTGAAAGGCAGTTCATTTCCTGTAGGGTGAAGATAGATGTAACACTACGTTGACCCCAGGGAGCAATAACAGTGTAGAAACTCCACAGTCGTGCAATGCAGTGTGTCGTAGTTCTTTTGTGGTCAATAATAGTAAAACATCAGGCTTGAGATCTGACAATATAGCTGCTGTGCAAATTATGCTCTCATGAGCCCTCTTTTCTATTCTACTCTAGTTGGCAGGGTCAACGAAACGCTGAACGCTCTGAAACAAATTTGATACTGTTGATTGACTGACCTGGTCCACTGCATCTGAGTCAGCCAGCATGATGTGCGTGTGTGTGACCGATACCACTCATGTCTACTCAAACTGCATGCAGAAGCCAGTTAGCTTAAAGACTGGAAACTGCTGTCCAAAGGTTAATTTATCTACCACCTCTAAAGATGAATCTTAAACATATCAGAGCTCCTTTATATAATCCAATTCAATTCAATTCAGTTTATTTGTATAGCCCAATTTCACAAATTACAAATTTGTCTCGGGGTGCTTTACAATCTGTACACATAGACATCCCTGCCCCAAAACCTTGCATCGGACCAGGAAAAACTCACAAATAACCCTTCAGGGGGAAAAAAAGGGAAGAAACCTTCAGGAGAGCAACAGAGGAGGATCCCTCTCCAGGATGGACAGGTGCAATAGATGTAATGTGTACAGAAGGACAAATTTAGAGTTTAAATACATTCAATGAATGTGACAGTGTATGAATAGTTCATAGTAGGCATATTCCACGATGGAGACCTCCACGATCCATCAGGCAGATGGCGGTGGGGAGGAGGAGTGGGCGGAGTCTCAACAGGGCAGTGGCGTGGTCGGTAGCAGGAATTCCACGACCCAGACCTCGATGATCCATCAGCAGATAGGATCTATATCGTCTCATAGGGTCCGATGACCCCATGAGACGTGAAGTCAAAAGGACTCCGGGGAGAAAGCAGAGTTAGTAACGTGTGATTGAGAGATGAAAATTCATCCCTAAGGAGAGAAAAGAGGAGATAGGTACTCAGTGCATCCTAAAACGTCCCCCGGCAGCTATAAGCCTATAGCAGCATATCAAGGGGCTGGACCAGGTGAACCTGATTCAGCCCTAACTATAAGCTCTGTCAAAGAGGAAATCCACACATCAATCAAAGTGTAAAAACACTGCTGGAACCATGTTCATGGTCACTATGAGGTTCCCAGGCAACCAGTGGAGACTCCAACAAGCTGTTTCCAGTATGAAGCGACATCTTCTTGTCTAACACTCGGCCAGGAAGCAAATAGGGAGATTTCTTAAAATGTTGGACTATTTATTTAATCCTCAAAGCCTTGTTCCTTTAATAATTAGTTTTAGGGTTAATAGACTCAGGTTTAGATTACGTTTAATGTTTCGGACAAGCACCGAGAAGCATTGTCAGTTGCTGCAGCAGTGCCAAATGTACTGTGTACACGTGTATGGCCAAAGCTTCCCTGCAATTCAAAACAAGATCAGGAGTGAACATAAAGCCGAAATCTTTCCTTCACTTCTCCACGTTTTAATGTTCACCACCCGCCCGCCATCTCTCCCTTCCTTCCCTCTGTCCCCTCCCAGTCTGCTGCGTTTACTTCATATCCTCACCGCATTTCACAGCTGGGCTGTCACTCGTGAATTATTATGTTCTTCATGAAAACAGACTGCAGGGTCTTCAGGGTGACTTCCCAGTGTATTTGCTGGCTCGGCTAAATCTTGTCGTTCTCTAATGTTTGGATAATGAAAAATGACTGTCCAATTTTCTATAATTTTCCCGTTAAGTCTCGGAAATACTTTTTTATCCTTTAGATAGTTCTTTGAGTCATTTCTGAATATTTCTACAGCTATTCCAAAGGCTTTCGGTTGGGTTTACCAAGCAGCTAACTTATTATACATCGGAGCAATTACCAATAGACACAATTTATTCTAAGAGAGGACCATCATGGACCAATCTCTTTATTGAAACCACAGATAAAACTTTCACAAGTTCCAACAAACACAGATAATAAGCAAAATACAGTAGTACGTCTACATGTGTCATGTCAGGGATCTTTCTAGCCATGTGTGTGAATTCAGGGTTATTGATCTGTGATCGTCCGCTTCCTCTTCCTTTCAGTTCTTTGACTTGAAGCACAAACACAAATAGACTAAATTGAACATCAACGCGCCTAAACACAATCGCTGGTGTGTTTCGTCATCGAAATCCTTTGGTCATCTTTCACTTGCTGAGTTTAGACGTTATAATGCCTCATTCAGTCAGCTTTATTATCTGGTTGATAATCAGGAAATATGTAATAAACCGGGAATACTCCATTAAAGAGCATTCAAAAGGACAGTCTTGGTCGTTGCCCCATGGATTGCTCTCTTCGTGTCTGGTTGCCCTCTCTGCAGTGGGACAGCACTTCCTGGTTGGTACTCTGTGAAAAGATGAAATGATGGGGGCGGAGCATCGACAGTGACAGATAATCAATGCCAATCTGAGCTGCAGGGGCAGCCGGGCAGCGTGTCATCACTGCCCAGAGATGACAAATGATTACCATGTAGTGATCGTGTTGTCCCTGCAGCTACTGCCGATCCTCCGACAACTGGAAACACATGGACGGAGAAACAAATGCACAGGGAGGAAGGAGATGACGCTCTTCGCAAATATGTTTTTTTATCAACCGGGATATTGAAGAATGACAGTCAACTGCACTGGATGGAAAAACAATTTTTTTTAAATACGCAGGGTTGAATATTAGCAGTATTAGCATTAGCCAACAACCATTATTCCTTGTGTTTTCTGTCTAAAGCACATCTACAATGTAATAAATTATAAACGCTAAATTGAACTTCAACTCATAGTTGAACTAACGCCCCTCGATGCAAAATTAGCGCAACAGAAGGTGAGAGAGGCCGCACTTAGATTTGAGAAACGGGGGAAGAGACATTTTGTTTGGAAGAGAGAATGAGAAACTGGAATAAAAAGACACAGAGCTTTGGTAGTGTTTATCATGATAGGAAGGGGGAAGACTGAAAGGAAAAACTTTAAGATCACTGAAAAAGTAAAAGAAAAGGGGAAACAAATAGACAAACAGCTGCAGCAGTGTGGTTCGTCTCTCAGAGCAGGTGGATAATTCCACACTCCTAAAGTGAGATCTGATTGGAGAGCAAAGTAAAGGTCCCTGCTTGGCGAGGGTGTTCCTGTGTATGTGCACATACTCCGTGTGAACATTGTGTGTTTGCAGCTGTCGTATTTTTTTCAATGTTTAGGCATGAGTGTCTGTGAATGCGGGTGATGGAAGTGTGTGTCCCAAGCGGTGTGTTATTGGTGTTGGGGGAGTTGATGCAAAATGCTGCCCAAACATTACATCACCCTACAGCAGCTACATACTACAGGGTCACCCCATCCACCCAGATCTCACCGATCCACAGAATACACAGCAATACAGATGAAGCTGTTGCTGTTGAAGTGTCCTTGAGCCAGACGCTGGATGGGAGAGAGCAGACTGACCCAGATATTGTTTGGCTGCACATTGTGTGCGATTTTAGAGGCTGACTCAGCTCGCTGTTACTCAGGGTCAAAACGCAGACTCTCACACACACACACACACACGCACACACACACACACACACACATATGAAGTGAGTTGGACAGTGAAGGACAGACGACACTGATGACCTTTGTACACTCTTCCTGTGTGAACTATTCAAGGCATTCCAAAATAATATTGTGTGTGTGTGTGAGTGTGTGTGTGTGTTCATATTGTACTTCTTTGAGACAGGTGGAACGCTTAAAAAGTTTGAGGAAATATTTCACTTTGAATATTATAATGTAGTGCAGTCTCATTTTCATTCTCACATAATGACAACATCCATCCATCATCTGTAACCGCTTATCCTTTCTAGGGTTGCAGACGGGGCTGGAGCCGATCCCGGTAGACATTGGGAGGGGAGGGTTAACCCTAGAAAGGTATAGCCAGACTATCACATGGCTGACACACATTCTATATTAGTTCTGGACATTTTTAAAACAAATGTTCTACCATCTTTCAACCAACAAGCAAAACAATTCAGATGGATTAATGATTTAGTTTAATAATCAAGTTGGATGTATTGTTGGTATTACTATCTACAGCTTTCATCTTCTATATGTTCCTGTCTTTTCACACAAAAATTGTCCTGTGGTCCAGGTCCGCGTTTTATTAGAGCCAATATTACGCTTATAAAATAATGTGTTTTTGTCCATAAAATATCTTTGCCTGAGTAGCTTTAAAGGTTTAGTTGGTGCTGAAATGACGAGTAATGATGTTGTCAGGTACACTTAATGTTGTTTTTCTACCCATCTATTTTGTACTTTCACAATTTCTCTTCTAAAAAATGGTGCTTGTGTTTTTTTGTCTAAATGTCAACGCAGCATCAACTCTTTTGTGGGGAGGCAGCGATGCTCTTTAACCACGAACACAAAACGCACAAACACACTTCCTTACATCAAGGCACTTGACATACACACACATTATATGTAGGCACACACACACACACACACACACACACACATCCTTGCCCCTAAGCATTTCAAAGCCAGAACTGCCAGTTTCATGAGGCAGAACTAATTCACTGTACATTTTTGGAATCCGCCTCTCTTTTCTCTCCTCTTTTCTTCTCTCCTTCCCCCTCATCCTCCTCTGCTTCTAATATACTAATATCCTTATCCTCTTCCTCTGCCTCTGTCACTCATGTTGCCCCACCCCTCCACGTTCTTTTCTCTCTCCTCCCACTTTCTGTTCTGTCCTCCATTTTACCTCATTCTCCTCATACATCCTCAGACATTCCTCACTTTTTTACTTCTTTCAATCATGTTTTGTGCTTGGCTCCCACTGCCCACTGCTTTACGATCATTTATTTCTGTCCTTTTCTGCAAGCATTTGATGGACGCTTCAAGAGACATCGAAATTGTCACAATAATCTGTGTTGTAATGCAAAATTACACAAGTAAAACACCCTTGGACTGGAGAAAAGTCTCTTAAAACTGGGACTAGTCGAGTCAAGTACTTATTTTAGTATTATGGGTAGTATAATCATTGGGCTTCAAGGGTTTACAACATTTCAAATATTGGTTGAATACTGTTGAATTACCAAACCACAATTCCCTTTTTTCATCACCAGTTATTCAATCTTTTTCTTTAGCTGTTGGATTTACTAGTAAGCAAAGTGAGATCTTGCTTCGTCAGGTATTGTATTTATTCTATTCAAGTGGTTAATAAGTAAATAAGTCAATTGTAATCTATAAAACATGTTATTGTGAAACATATAGTTTGTATTGTGCCTATATTGATTCATTTATACAGTGCAGGAAGAAACAGGAAGAAACTAGAACGGGCACTCGGTAGAGCGCATACCTTCGCCTATCACAAGATTGGGCATTGAATTATGAACATTTTGGCATTAGTTGCATGCCAATTGGACAAAAATGTATCGTGCTATGGTAAAAAAAAGATGTTGACCTTTCCATGACCTTGACCTTTGACCCGATTGATCCCAAAATCTAATCAAATGGTCCCCGGATAATAACCAATCATCCCACCAAATTCCATGTGATTCAAGAAGATTTGACCTGTTCATGACCTTTGACCTTGACCTTTGACCCGATCGATCCCAAAATCTAATCAACTGGTCCCCGGATAATAAACAATCATCCCACCAAATTTCATGCGATTCGGTTCAATACTTTTTGAGTTCTGCGAAAGATTTTGACCTGTTCATGACCTTTGACCTTGACCTTTGACCCGATCGATCCCAAAATCTAATCAACTGGTCCCCGGATAATAAACAATCATCCCACCAAATTGCATGCGATTCGGTTCAATACTTTTTGAGTTTTGCGAATAACACGCATACAAATAAATAAATAAACTAGAATGGGCACTCGGTAGAGCGCATACCTTCGCATATCACAAGATTGGGCATTGAATTATGAACATTTTGGCATTAGTTGCATGCCAATTGGACAAAAATGTATCGTGCTATGATAAAAAAAAGAGTTTGACCTTTCCATGACCTTGACCTTTGACCCGATTGATCCCAAAATCTAATCAAATGGTCCCCGGATAATAACCAATCATCCCACCAAATTTCATGCGATTCAAGAACATTTTGACCTGTTCATGACCTTTGACCTTGACCTTTGACCCGATCGATTCCAAAATCTAGTCAACTGGTCCCCGGATAATAAACAATCATCCCACCAAATTTCATGCGATTCGGTTCAATACTTTTTGAGTTCTGCGAAAGATTTTGACCTGTTCATGACCTTTGACCTTTGACCCGATCGATCCCAAAATCTAATCAACTGGTCCCCGGATAATAAACAATCATCCCACCAAATTTCATGCGATTAGGTTCAATACTTTTTGAGTTCTGCGAAAGATTTTGACCTATTCATGACCTTTGACCTTTGACCCGATCGATCCCAAAATCTAATCAACTGGTCCCCGGATAATAAACAATCATCCCACCAAATTTCATGTGATTCGGTTCAATACTTTTTGAGTTTTGCGAATAACACGCATACAAATAAATAAATAAATAAATACACGGCGATCAAAACATAACCTTCCGGCATTTTCAATGCGAAGGTAATAAATACACGGCGATCAAAACATAACCTTCCGGCATTTTCAATGCGAAGGTAATAAATACACGGCGATCAAAACATAACCTTCCGGCATTTTCAATGCGAAGGTAACCAGAGCGGAGAGAGGTTCTTACTATCCTCTCCCTCTTATTTCACCCTCAACACCCTCTCATTTAGTTCTCTGCAATCATTCTCTCTCGGTGTTCCATGTTTTCCCCTCTCTGCAACCCTCCATCTTCTCTCACGTCCACCCCCACCTCTGCTTATTTTCAATTTCTCAGCCTCCTTGCGGATCCCTCCACTTCCATCTCACTCACTCATCTCAAAGGGAAGACTCTCTCTCTCTCTCTCTCTCTCCCTCTCTCTCTCTCTCTCCCAACTTCCTCTCTAGCATCTGTCTGATCATGTTTCCTTCTTCACCCTGAGGGATGAGCCAATAATCTCCCCTACCCATAATGCTCCTGTCCAAGTGATGACTGCCTCCTGCACTTCAAACACACTTCAGCACTTCAAAGGCTGCAATCTCTCTCATACTAAAACCAAGGTCAGATCAATTCAATCCTATTAATACCCAGTAGCCCCCGCCATTGAGGATGAGGTAAATCTGGGTACACACAGCGAAGAACTTCAGCTCAGTAAACTCTTGTGTCCCCGCAGAGATCATTTTTTATGACTGTCGATGAAAATATCATTAAGATGTGTAAGAATAGAAATGCAGTGTTGGAAATATTGTAAAGGCCAAATTGCCAGGCTAGAACACAGACAGGAGGTTACCTAACCTAGCATGAGTACAGTTTTTGTATAGCAAACCCACATGGGCGAATACACTGCAAAGATTGTGCTGTTGCTCCCTGTTCTTGATTTGTGTGTGCATGTGTGTGTGTGTTTGTGTGTGTGTGCGTGCATGCATCTATGTTTGTCAGTCAGTCAATGAGACAACAGCCTGTTTAAAATAGCTCTCAAGACATGTGTGGGTCAAACTCTGAACAAACTGTTTCCGTCTCTCAACATCAGAGGCTTCCTTCTCCAATGCCGTCTCGTCACAGTCAGGTCGTCGGTTCAAATCCTGAGTACTGTCTCAGTGAAACTCTCCTCCAAAGCTAATGTCGAAACTGTAATGAGCAAGGCATTTGACCTATATTAACTGCAGTGAAGCTGCTCAAGGAAGACAATCTGCAGTGATAAATACAGCTGTGTAAAATTAAATTAGTTACGTTTTTTTTTCTTCTTCAAGTTACCTTGAACAGTCTTACAACAGTACTACAACAGTCCTACTACAGTTATACAGCAGTGCTGCCACAGTTCTACACCAGTCCTTCAACAGTCGTACCACAGTCCTACAACATTCTCACAACAATTCTACAACAGTCCTACCACAGGCCTTCAACAGTTCTACCACAGTCCTACAACAGTCCAACAACATACCATCAACAGTTCTACCACAATGCTACCACAGTCATTCAACAGTCCTACAGCAGTGCTACAACAGTCCTACAACAGTCTCACAACAGTTCTACAACAGTCCTACGGCATTCCTTCCACAGTCCTACAACAGTCCTACAATAGGCTCACAACAGTTTTACCACAGTCCTACTACAGTTCTACAGCAGTCTTCTAACAGTCCTACCACAGTTCTACAACAGTAGTACAATAGTCCTACTACAGTTCTACCATAGTTCTACCACAGTCCTGCAACAGTCCTACCCATTTGACGTGGTCTGTCATGGCCTTTGTCACGCTGACACACACAAACACACATACAGACACAGTACAGCATGAGACGTGCACCACGACAGAGGGAACAAAGAAAGTGTGGTTACATCTTACTAAACTTTAAACTCTCGCCACAAATGCAATAGAACCACTACAAGTAAGGGAGGTAATACCGACAAGGTATCAAAACATGTGACGAGCAAGCAGAACATCAATCTGCAGAAATGCAGTTTTTTAGGTGGAAGCTGGTTCCATAAAAGAGGAGCTTGATAACTAAAAGCTCTGGTTGCCATCGTACTTTTTAAGACTCTAGGAATCACAAGTAGGCCCGCATTTAGTGAGCGTAGCTCCCTAGAGCCTTGTGCGCGCTACTCTTGCCTCTCACTGCAAAATCCTCTCTCTATTTTTCGTTTTCTTCTTCTTACTCCTTTCCTACTCTTCACCTAATTTATATCCTAATTATTCTCTCCTTCACTGGTTTTGAAATTCTACAATTCATCTCCTCCTATCTTTTATCCCCTCGTGTCTCGTCTCCTCCTCCGTTATACTTCCTGCTTTTCTCTAATTTATTTCTCCATTTTTTCTTCCTCTCCTCCCTTTTCTCCTTTTTGCTTCAATCTCTCCTTTCCTCTAGTCCTCAAGCTTCAGTCCTCTTTCTGTATCGTCTTCTCCACGTCCTCCACTGCTGTTGTAGATTGTTCTCCTCCTTTTACTTAAATTTCCCCTCCTGCTTTTAATGCCGCAGCTCTTCTCTTCCTCTCTTCTTTGTATTATTCTGCCTTTCCTGCTTCAGACAGTGGAAACAAGTATTATATGAAATCATCCAGCTTAAATACATGTGTGTGTGGGTGTATGTGTGTGTGTGTTTTATACGTTGAAGTGTGTTGTTGCATATGTCTGTGTGCACAGGCCAAGATGTTATCCTGTAACAGCAGTTGAGAACCTTTCCAACCTTTGATGCAAATCAAATCATCAGACGTTAAGGAGATCTTCTAATTAGGTGAAAGTAACAATAAGACATTGTTAAAATGCTTTGCTGAAAGTACAGAATAAATGGCCCCTGCGACTGACATGATGTCGTTATATTAAGAGATTACAAAATATGCATCAATGTGAAACATTGTGCTGCTACCTTCTTTCATCCACTTTATAAACTGCAGGTTAGTCCAGTGGTTCCCAACATGGGGGCCTGGGCCCTCCAAAGGCTCACAAGATAAGTCTGAGGGGTAGAGAGAGAGAGAAAGGACACAAGAAAGTTCAAGATACAGACAATAGCAGGAGGAAAAATAGTTTAATGTGGGAAAGTTCCTATGGAATCTGCTCTTTTTTGTTATGTGACGGTGACTGATACAACCTGTACACTAAGTGGTGAAACCTGCCCCCAAAGCTCTCTGACAGCAAAATAATGAGCATTTGTCAAGAAACCAGGAAGCAACCATGGGAAGATGGAAGTCAGTCACACATGATATGTCCAAAAGAAGTTTTTGATGAAAATGTTCATTCTTCTCTCATTGAAACACGCTTGATGTCAAGACCTGAGCCCTCAACTCTCTCTGTCGTACAAAGAGCAACCTGTGGACCAGATGAAGCTTTGCCACTGGTACATTCCTCCCCAAAACATATTAGAATTTTTTTTCTCACATGTAAGACACCATCATCATCATCATCATCATCACCATCACAGCCTATCCACTTCAACACCTCTTCGTCCATCTCCTCTCTCCTCTGCTCTCAAGTCAAGCCACTGACGTCAGCCTCAGCAGGGAGCCACATTGGAGGCTGAGCTGAATTAGTGCACGTGTGTGTGCACACTTACATGCTCGCATGCTGTCTCTCTCTTCCCCATTCCTCCTCTTATCCACCCTGTGGACTCCTCTTCTCCCCTTTTTCTCTTCCTCCTTCGTCTTGTCATCTCTATCTCCTTCTGGTAACCCATTACCTTTAAGGCCTCCTCCATTTTGCACTGACGTGAACCGTGCGACTACGTGTGTGCATGTGTGTGTGTGTGTGTGTGTGTGTGTGTGCACGCGCATGTCCACGCGTGCGTGCTTGTGTATTTGTGGTGCAGTAGAGTGCAGCCTAAAGTGGCAGCCAGTGCTTGGCAAGTGTGCGATCGAGCAGAACGAAGGCATTCTGGGTAAAAATAGCCCTGGCTCTGTTGGAGGGAGAGAAAAAGGAGACGTACGGTGACAGGGAGAGAGAGGAGTAGGAGGGTAGAAGCTGAGAGGAAAGGGAAAGATTGAAGTTTAATGACTGAAATTATGAAAATGTGTGAAACACAAATATAAAGGAATGAGAATGAGTCACACGAGAAGGAAAGTGAAACTGAGAGAAGCAGAGAAGCTTTGGCAAAAGAGAAGTGTTCTAGCCGGTATTTCAAATGGCGGAGTATGGCTCTGTGCGGTTGCCATGGAGTCTAATCAGATAATATTTGGGATATGGATGACTTTGGCTTTTTATAAATAAAAAGGGATTTATTGCTTTCATAAAAAAGAGGCGGTGTTGAAAAAAAGTTTTAGAGACAGAGAGAGATGGAAGCTATTGTCCAAATGCAATACAGAACAATAAATTGCAACACGGAACAGAGTTTGAAAAGCCAGAGAGAGAAAGACACAGAGTGAGTATGAATGCAGCATTAGAACGGATGGAGTATTTATTACCTTCGCATTGAAAATGCGGAAGGTAATGTTTTGATCGCCGTGTATTTATTTATTTATTTGTATGCGTGTTATTCACGTAACAAAAAAAGTTGTAAACCGAATCGCATGAAATTTGGTGGGATGATTGGTTATTATCCGGGGACCATTTGATTAGATTTTGGGATTGATCGGGTCAAAGGTCAAGGTCAAGGTCATGAAAAAGGTCAACATCTTATTGAATCGCATGAAATTTGGTGGGATGATTGGTTATTATCCGGGGACCATTTGATTAGACTTTGGGATCGATCGGGTCGAAGGTCAAGGTCAAGGTCATGGAAAGGTCAACATCTTCTTTTTACCATAGCACGGTCAATTTATATCCAATTGGCATGCAACTAATGCCAAAATGTTCATAATTCAATGCCCAATCTTGTGATATGCGAAGGTATGCGCTCTACCGAGTGCCCGTTCTAGTTTTAGTGAATGTTATTGACAGGAGGACCAAAGGCCAGAATGTTTGTGCTATGTAGGTTAAGTGGAGCAGCGATAGGCGCACGTACACACACACACACACACACACACACACGCACACACACACACCCATACACACACAATGTGCTCATACAATGTGCTGCTTCTTTGGAGATAGCTGCACACAGTTATACACAAGGAGTCATCATCTTGCAGTCGGCTACATTCTGTAATATACACCCAGGAGCAGAGGAAAGTATTGCATTGTATATGTGTACGTGTTTACTCTAATGTGTAACATTTATAGGCCACAAATTTCAGGAGGGTCAGGGATATTTCAACTGGATAATCAACGAGATATAAATTCCTTTCAGTATTATCCACTTGACAAAAGTAGATTAATTGATTAGTCAAACGACTAAAAATGAATCGACAGCTGATAATTGTCCAAAAAGGAATGTGCCAGACATCCATTGCTTCCAGCTTTGTTCCTTTTTTTATATCGTGCTCACAACGCCAAGAACAATCAAATAAAGTCTGTTCTGTAGATCAGATCGCACAAATGGTTTGGCTCTTAAAACTATTGTTTGTTCCACTTTTCAAAGTAGATGTTTACATTTTTCATGCTGAGATCATATGTAATACAATGTTCAAAGGAATGTGTGGTTTTAGCGATGGCTTTTACTGTAACAGAGGAGCAGAAAATAGACCTGGGTGTTGAAGTAAAATACACTTTTGAACCACAGTTTTAATTTTGAATGATGAAAGGAAAAGGCAATGAGATAGCATCTGTTTGTCATGGAATGAGGTCTCAATAGAGAGGGATGTAGAAAGAACACGGTTGATATAGTTTTAGATGCATGCAGATATTTTAGTAAACCATTACTGCCTTGGTGGTATGTAATGGTGGCTATAAGTACTACCACTCAATCCTTAAGAGTCTCTTGCATGACACTTAATAACCAAAGTCTCAAAGAGATTCAGAGAAAGAGCGAGATGTGGGAGGGATACCTAGAACAGATAGAGTGGGCAGGGGAGTTAGAGAGAGGATTGGTGAGTTTTGTGGAGAGAGGATTTGATAAGTGGGTGGAAAAGAACAGAGATGGGAGATAAGTGCTCAGTGGGGGGGACTGCATCCGTCAGTTATTTATTTTCATGAGTAATATGGATAATCTTCGGTCCAAAAAAACGTCAGTTTCTCTCCTGGATAGACTGAATATAGAGGGAGGTGTATACGGGAGAGATACCTACATATCAGTTATTTTGAGTTTTTAAAGAAAATATATGCATTCTGGTGGCTTTTCTGTGTCCCTCACAGAGATTACCTGTAAAAATGAGTCCTGCTTCTTTAATTTACTTTTTTTTTTCGAGAAAAACCGAGTCAACAATGAATTCACACCAAAAAATGTTTGTTAGACTGGAAGCAAAAAAAGGATTATGTTTATTGTGCGTGAGTGCATGCGTGCGTGCGTGCGTGTGTGTCTGTGTGTGTGCGTCTGCATTCAAGTTGTTCATCAGTCAGCCTCACAGTGCAAGAAGTGAGTGGATCCAATGCAACACAGGGTGAACCTGTCAGTATGAAGTTTAGAAATTTACATCAGCTTAACTCAGCCTGATGCCACTGGGACAGCTCTGTCTGGAAAAAAATATTTCCAAAGTGTCTACAATGCATGCGTTTGTTTGTGTGATTAATCAGTGCATTAATCCGTCAATCTAATTGAACATGGCGCGGCTGTGTCCAGACGCCGTCGAGGTAGCTCCGCGGAGATTGTGCGCTCTTTTAGTTTTTGTGTTTTTTTTAAATATTTTCTTTGCCACAAACACATCGGCACTAACAGCATACGACCGCAGCACACTTTTGGACATAAACTTTTGCGCAAAACAAGGGGTTTTGTCCACTTTTTCCATCGATCCAGCGTGGCCGGCGGAGATCGTACGAGCGAACCACAACAACAACAGTGGAGCCGCTACTACGGGGAGACGACGAAAACATCGAGGGAAACGGAGCGAATTCGGAACAGACTGAGAGTTCAAGCCCACCGTCCACCTCTGCCCAGCATCCTTCTTGCTAACGTCCAGTCTCTGGAAAATAAGATGGATGATGTTAGGGCAAGGATCAGATTCCAACGGGACATGAGGGACTGTAACATCTTTTGTCTGACGGAAACATGGCTGACCCGCTGGTGCCGGATCGAGTCATATGCCCAACCGAGTCCTTCTCTGTTTTCCGTGCAGACAGAACGGAAGAGTCTGGTAAATCTAAGGGTGGAGGGTTTGCTTCATGACTAACAACAAGTGGTGCGACCCCAAGGACATTAAGACTCTTTCTCGTTCCTGCTCCGAACCTGGAACATCTGACGATCTCATGCCGTCCATTCTACCTTCCCGGGAGTTCAGCTCGGTCATCACCACAGCCGTCTACATACCACCACAAGCGGACACCGACGTAGCACTATCGGACCTACATGATGTGTTATGTCGGCATCAGAACAAGTATCCCGACGCGGCTGTGGTGGTGGCTGGGGACTTTAATAGGCAAACCTAAAAAAGTCATGCCGAACTTTCACCAGCACATTACGTGTGCTACCAGAGGAAAGAACGTTGGACCACTGCTATACGCCATTCAAGAGAGGCTACAAGTCTGTCTCTCTCCTCCGTTCGCAAATCGGACCATGCCGCCATTTTCTTGCTTCCGAGTACCGCAAAGATCGCGGAAGCGGTAGTGACGAGGAACGAAGCGGTGGTCTGACCAATCAGAGGCTGAGCTACAGGACGCTCTGTGTCGTCGACTGGGACATGATCCAATCCAGTTCCAGTGACGTCAGCGAGTTTGGAAGTAGCAATGAGCCTCATAGCAACGCTTAGCGGACACCATCGTCCCCACGGTAAAGTTAGGGTCTTTCCTAACCAAAAGCCGTGGGTTGATAGATCCATCCGTGAAGCTGTGAACGCCCGTACTGCTGCCTATAACTCCGGTCTTGTATCCGCAACATGGACGAGTACAAGGCAGCGGTCCATGGACTGAGGAGGCGGTGAAGAAGGCCAAGAGGAGGTACCGAGACAGAGTGGAATCACAGATGGAGCAGCGCGACACCAGGCGCCTATGGCAGGGGCTACGGACTATCACAGACTACCAGAGCAGACCCGCGCAATGGTGAGTGCCGACGCATCCCTAGCGGACGACCTGAACTCATTTTATGCACGGTTTGAGGCTAGCAACAACAGCGCTAGCTCGCCGCTAACAACAACACCGTTAGCGTAGCCGAGGTGAGTTCTACCGCTGGGGATGAACACACACTCTCTGTGACCGAGCACAGTGTGAGGAGGGCTCTGTTGAGGGTGAACACCAGGAAAGCTGCAGGTCCAGATGGCATATCTGGGCGAGTACTGAAGACCTGTGCTAACCAGCTAGCTCCAGTGTTCACCACAATATTCAACCTCTCCTGGCTGAGTCCGTGGTCCCCGCCTGCTTCAAGAGATCCACTATTGTCCCTGTGCCCAAGAATGCTTCTCCAGCATGTATGAATGACTACCGACCGGTGGCCCTCACCTCGGTGGTCATGAAATGCTGAGAGGCTGATAAAGGACTACATCTGCGCCTTCCTCCTTCCTCCATGGACCCGCTGCAGTTTGCTTATCGCCCAAACAGATCCACGGATGATGCTGTCTCCCAGGTACTGCACACCACACTCTCTCATCTGGACAGCCAGAGGGGGCTATGTGAGACTGCTGTTCATTGATTATAGTTCAGCTTTCAACACCATAGTCCCTCCAGACCGCCCGACATGCTGATTGAGCTGGGACAGAACCCCTCCCTGTGTGCGCGGATCCTGGACTGGCTGCCCGCCAGGCCACAGGTGATCAGGGTGGGCAGACACACCTCAAACCCCTCACCCTGAACACAGGATCCCCAGGGTTGCGTCCTCAGCCCCTACTGTACTCCCTGTACACACATGACTGTGTGGCCAGGTTCAGCTCAACACCATCATCAAGTTTGCGGATGACACAGTGGTGGTGGGCCTGATCTCCGACAACGACGAGAAGGCCTACCTGGAGGAAGTTGCTGATCTGTCACTCTGGTGCCGGGACAACAGCCTCATCATGAATGTCACCAAAACTAAGGAGCTGATTGTGGACTTTAGGAGGGTACAACAACAGAGGACGTACTCACCACTGGGGATTAACGGGACTACTGTGGAGAGGGTGAGCGGGTATAAATACCTGGGAGTCCACATCACCGAGGATCTGACATGGTCAACGAACACAGACACTCTGGTGAGAAAGGCAAGGCAGCGCCTCTACCACCTCAGGCAGCTGAGGAAATTTAAAGTTTCCCAGAGGATCCTTCAGTCCTTCTACTCTGGAGCTGTAGAGAGCGTCCTGACAGGAAGCATCACAGCCTGGTTTGGCAACTGCTCCGCTCAGGACAGGAAGGCTCTGCAGAGAGTAGTGCGTTCGGCTGAACGCACTATTGAACTACACTCCCACCCTGCAGGACTTGTACACCAGGAGGTGCAGAACCAGAGCCGGCAGGATCATGAAGGATCCTCACCACCCCAACAACAGACTGTTTCAGCTGCTGCGGTCAGGCAGGCGCCTCCGTAGTCACGCTGCAAGAACAGAGAGACTGAGACGGAGTTTCTTTCCTCAGGCCATCAGGACTGTGAACTCCGACCTCACCAGGACCCCCACATAGACCCACACAACTGCCCCTCTTAGGCACACACACACACACACACACACACACTTACTGTAAATATTGTGTTGTTTTTTATTGTAAATAGTGTGTACTTGTTGCCCTTGCACATTCCTGCTGAGCATTGCCACTTTCATTTCACTGCACACCCTGTGTGTGTATGTGACAAATAAAACATCTTGAATCTTGAATCTTGAAACATGAAAAGTAGAATGACAACACATCATTTTAGGAGATGAGTAGTTGATGAAGGACAAGAGGATAAATGGCATTTATTGAGCCCATAGTGTTGATGCTTTTAAAATTCAGGACAGCTTTTTTCAAAGCTCCAGGGATGACGTATTATTATTATTAAAGACATAATTGTTTTATTTATTTATTTTAAATTGTTTGTACTTTTGCGAAAAAGAAGCTGGTTGTCACTAACTGTATTTGTTTTTTGTCTTCTCTGTGTTTCAGAAAAAGGAGTGGTTATGTCTCAACTGCCAGACCCAGCGGCTGATGTCCGGAGGTGGCCTCAACGATCCTCCACTTCCTGTTCCTCAACCGTCTCCCAAGCACCAGCCAATGGGCTCGCCCCGTCAGCAGGTGCCGGCCACTCAGCAAAGCCCTCTCCACAAAGCCACCAATCAGCAAGGGCCCAGGCCGGCCCAGCCCCAGACCCAGAAAGGGCAGGCGGGAACTGGTGGTAGCGGACAGTTTGCGCCCAATGCCAATGCCAGACAACTGATCGACTCCAAGACCACGACACCTGCTACAGCACCAGTATTGACCAAGGAGACACAGAAACAGCCATGGCCCGCAGCGGAGAAACCCAAAATCGAGCCTGAGAACAAACTGCTAAAGACACCAAATCCTCCCAGAGGAATGGAGAGCAGATCACACCCATTAAAGAAATCAAGAAGTCCAGGCATTATGACGTAAGTCTGATTTATTGTCGAAACATTGCTTTATACTCTGTATTCTAAGCTATGGGAAAGTACCAACAGTTGATACAACTGGTCAAATGGAAATACGGCTTTAGAAAATTCAACCAAATGATAAATTAATTGTCAGTGATTGATCTGCAGGTGCAACATATAGGCCTCAGTACCAAAAATGACTGTGTCCTTTTTAACTTGTAAGAGCATGTATGCAGGTTAAGTTATATGCTGTTTCAGCATTTTTACATTTAGTATAGCACGAGGTGCCAATTCATCTTAAAATATGAAAATTCAATTCAGTTTATTTGTATAGCCCATTTTCACAAATTACAAATTTGTCTCAGAGGGCTTTACAATCTGTACACATAGACATCCCTGTCCCAAAACCTCATATCGGATCAGGAAAAACTCCCAAATAACCCTTCAGGGGGGGAAAAGGGAAGAAACCTTCAGGAGAGCAACAGAGGAGGATCCCTCTCCAGGATGGACAGGTGCAATATATGTAATGTGTACAGAAGGACAGATTAGAGTTATAACACATTCAATGAATATGAAAAGACATATTTTCAGAAATACTGACTGAATCACTGAAGCTGGTGAAACAGAGACTGGGTTTGCTTGATTATTAGACTGGATTGCCATCTTGTTCCACTTCTATCATTCAGCCTGACATTGTGTTTGTGTTTTGTTTTGCCATAACCTGGCAGTATCAGTGTTGTAAGTCATCTGTTCCACTGATGTCAAACAGCAATCAGCAGAATCAGACCCAGGATTTAGACAAAAGTGATGGATGTGATAAATCAAGCATGTGAACAATGGACTTCAGAAGTTTGTGTTGTTTGCCACCTGGAAATGGATAATAAGAGTTTTTACCATGGATCCTGCCAATGACCATTTGCCTGTTGCCATATTATATTTCCTCCAATGTTGTCTTTAAGGTTTTGACTGCTGTGTTGAGAATCCAGATGTAAGTAATTTAAAGAAGGTGACCTCTTGAGATAATTCATGCTACTGTGAATATAGTGTACATGACATAATGGTGATGACTTGTGCTCGAGATGAACACTCGTAAAGATTCATAAAGGTCACTTTAAACAAATCTGTGAGATTACATTAGTTTCACATAAAGTGGGCCAAATAATGTTGCTTTTCCCAACACAGTGAGTAAATGCAGTACCGAGCCAAACTTGTTATAATAACTCTTTTAAAGAGTTCTTGCTGGAGTAAGTAAGAAAGTACCAGCTTCTTTGAATTCAGTTGAACCAAACTCTTCCATTATTTTCTTGTGAATATTTTCACATATCTTCCCCTACATATTTCTGAGATGCTGCATGCTCATATAAAAGTAATCCAATTGTGTAACTGGTCAGTGTTCCAAAAAATACTTAATACAAAAGTGTTGATGAATTGAAATGGAAGGCAAAACACAGTTGCAATACAATGTGCTCCTGCCCATATCACTTTGCTTGTTTCCTTTATTTACAGTTACAGTTATTCTGTTATTTTACATCAAAAGATTCTATTCATATTTAAGGTTTACATGTGGGATGCCTCACAGAGAGCCTTCATGTGTTATAGATAGATAGATAGATAGATATATACTTTATTAATCCCCAAGGGGAAATTTGTCGAGCCAGTAGCAGCAACACACAAGAATAAAAAAAAAAAACACAAAATATAAGAAGGGTTAGGGTGATCTGGCAAGAGGTGAACTGTTGTAGAGCCTCATAGCCGTCGGCAGGAATGTTCTCCTGTATCTGTCCTTGTGGCAGCGGAGCGTGAGGAGACGTCTGGAGAAAGTACTCCTCTGTCCCTGTAGGAGGTGGTGGAGAGGGTGGTCCGGGTTGTCCAATATGGACACCAGTTTCTTCAACGTCCTCCTCTCCACCACCTGTTCCAGGAGCTCCAGCTGGCAGCCGATGATGGAGCCAGCCTTCCTAACCAGTTTGTTAAGACGGCTGGTGTCACCGGCTCCGATGCTGCTCCCCAGCAGACAATGGCAAAGTGCAGCACACTGGCCACAACCGACTGGTAGAATAACTCCAGCATCTTGCTGCACACGTTGAAGGATCGAAGCTTTCTCAGGAAAAGAGTCGACTCATCCCTTCTTGTACACAGCGTTGATGTTGGCCTTCCAGTTCAGTCGGCTGTCGATGGAGACGCCCAGGTACTTGTACTCCTCCACCATGTCCACGTCCACTCCCAGGACACTCAGAGGTGTAGGAGCTGTCGCCTTCCTCCTGAAGTCCACCACCATCTCTCTGGTCTTGGCCACGTTCAGCCGCAGGTGGTTCTCATCGGCCCACTTTACAAAGTCACTCACCACTGCCCTGTACTCCTCCTCCCGTCCATCCCTAATACACCCGACCACTGCAGAGTCATCAGAGTACTTCTGCAGATGGCATGACTCCGTGTTGTACTGGAAGTCACTGGTGTACAGGGTGAAGAGGAAGGAGACAGAACAGTTCCTGTGGGGCTCAACATCACTGACCACCGTTCCAGACAGCACACGCCCATTCTGACAAACTGTGGTCTGCCTGTGAGGTAGTCAGTGATCCAGGAGATGCTGGACGCGCCCACACGGCCACCGCAGCTTCTCACTCAGCAGCAGTGGCTGGATGGTGTTAAATGCACTGGAGAAGTCAAAGAAAGTGACTCTCACAGAGACACCGGTTCCATCCAGGTGCGACTGAGCTCGTTGCAGCAGGTAGATGATGGCGTCGTCCACTCCCACATGAGGCTGGTAAGCAAATTGCAGAGGGTCCAACGACGATTTCACCTGCGGCCGGAGGTGGGCCAAGACCAGCCTCTCCAGCACCTTCATCACATGGGAGGTGAGGCGACCGGTCGGTAGTCGTTGAGGCCAGATGGTGAGGACTTCTTTGGGAGAGGGACCAGGCACGACGTCTTCCACAGCACGGGACTTCCCCAGCCTCAGGCTGAGGTTGAAGAGGCGCTGCAGGACACCAGACAGCTGGGTGGCGCAGGTCTTTAGGACCCTGGGGCTGATGCCATCAGGACCTTCAGCTCTGCGCTGGTGTAGTTTCTCCAGCTGTCTTCTCACCTGGTCAGTCGTCACAGAGAGAGGGAGGTGGAGGAGCCCATTGTTATTGAGGGCTCGGTGGATGTGCAGCTCAGCAGGGGGACAGAGGGGAGGTGTTTGGGAGGTGTGATGTGTGGAGGAGACAGGAGGGCTGTGAACTGAACCTATTGAAAAACAGTTCAGCTCGTTGGCCCTCTCCAGGAGCCCCTGGCTGTCTCCCTCCACCTTGAAGCCAGTTATCTGCTTCATGCCAGACCACACCTCCCTTGTGTTGTTCAGCTGGAGTTTGGCCTCCAGCTTCCTCCTGTAGGAGTCCTTGCCCTCCCTGAGCTTCACCTTTAGGTTGCGCTGGGCTTTCCTCAGCTCATCCCTGTCTCCAGACCTGAAAGCAGCTTTCTTCATGTTAAGAAGCGCCTTCAGGTCCCTGGTGATCCAGGGCTTGTTGTTGCGGAAGCAGCGCACAGTCCGTGATGGGATGGTGGTGTGTTCACAGAACTTGATGTATTCCGTGATGCAGTCGGTCATACTGTTGATGTCCTCCCCGTGCGGTCCACACAACACATCCCAGTCCGTTGACTCGAAGCAGTCCTGTAGAGCGTCGTTAGCCTCCAGAGACCACCTCCTCACAGTCCTGGTCGTCACCGGCAGCCTCTTCACCAGAGGAACATACCTGGGTGTCAGCCGGACCAGGTCATGATCAGACCTGCCGAGGGGGGGAAGGGCAGTGGCGCTGTATGCGTCCTTAGTATTAGCATACAGCAAGTCCAGAGTTTTATTGTTCCTTGTTGGGCAGTCAATGTATTGATGGAAGGTTGGCAGAGCTTTTTCCAATGTGGTGTGGTTAAAGTCACCAGTGATAGCCATGAATGCTCCAGGCTGATGATTCAGCAGAGCAGACACAGTGGAGTGGATGGTGTCCACAGCTTCCTCAGCGTCAGCTGATGGCGGCACGTACACGACAACCACAATGGCGGACGTGAACTCTCTCGGCAAATAGTACGGGCGCATCCCCACGGCCAACAGTTCAATGTTCGGGCTACAGAAGCGCCCCTTCATGCACACATGGTCCGGATGGCACCACCGTTCATTCACATAAACAGCGATCCCGCCCCCCCTCTTCTTACCGCTCTGTGTAGCGTCTCTGTCAGCCCGAACAGTCCTGAAGCCGGGCAAAGACGCTGTGATCCGGATAGTCCGCGTGTAGCCACGTCTCAGTGAAGCACAAGAGACTGCTCTCACGGAAGATCCTCTCAGACATTACCAGCGCGCCGAGCTCATCCGTCTTATTCGCCAAAGACCTCACGTTCCCCGTTATGATCGACGGTACCGAGGGTTTGTATCTCCTCGTTTTAGCCCTCCGCTTGACACCCGATCTGCAACCGCGAGCCCTTCTCCGTAGCTCCAGCGGGATCACAGGTCTTTCTCCAGGCAGAAGCTTCGGCCTGCACAGCGCGATCAACTGAGCACGCGAGTAGACGATGGTCCCCGTCATTGTTTTGCTGTGGCTCTCCGATACTCACGACAAAGTGAACAAAAGCCACAGTAGAATTATCGAAAAAAGTAGTTATGGTCCAGTGTCCGACCGTAACTAAGACAAACGTGAAAGAAAAGAAAAAGAAAAAGAGAGGAAAAGTGAAAAAAAAGACAATAAAATAAAAGCAAAACGCCACTACTGAAACAAGCAGCCGTTGGCACAGCGCCATTTTACAATCCATATCAATGGAATGGGAAGGTTTGGGGTTTAATTACATCTCAGTTTTAGGAAACACATTTCCAGATTCATTGTGTTTGCCGAGTCCATTTTGTGCCATATTTAAATGATCAGAAAATAGAATCAGAAAATATTTGCTCCCATGTTTTTTCTCCATATAGCATTTCTGGCTTCCTTAATCAATAAGAGTGGACTCTTGAACTTGGTTAAAGTTTCTATTTTCTTCTTGCAATATATATGTAACAAAATCTAATTGCAAGTTAAACATTATTGTGATGTTCCGGAGGGCATTTTCTCTAACTGGGTACAAAACTGTCTCTATGTAGAAGAAATGGCCCTATAATTTCATGTCAATTATATGTCTGTTTGGTGCTAAAAATAAAAAAACACAGTTTACCCTTTATTATATACAACAAAGTGAAGTTGACAAAAACCTGTGCAAAACACAAAACACAATACAGTTATTTTAGGACCCTACTTCAGATATGAAACCTGGTTAATCAAAATTGTAAGTTGAACTAATGACGTTCTCATATCGTGTTGGATGTCCATGGTAATTTGGAAAGCATATCATTGATACCCTCCTTACTGAGTGTTGAGGCTGCAACTGGCAATGTGGAATGTATTTTCTTACTCAGCGGCAGCTATTGCTCCTGCTGAAATACTTTTAAGAGTAGCTGCTGTGGGCCTTTTCAAAGGCAGAGCAGACCTTCCTCATCTAGGGAGCCGCTTCGAATATAAAGTGCAGATAACTTAAATTAAAGTCTCCTCTGAAGTAATATAAGCACCGTAGAGGATTTTAGAGAAAACATTTCCATAGTTTGTTTTTTTATCTAATTTGTATTGTGTCCTCCATAGGCCTTTCATTCACCAGGTTAGTCCCTTTGAGATTATGATTTTGGCATGTTAATAACCAGGCACGTGCACAGACAAAAAGGGCACCCATCGCAAAAATGATGTATCTATTGATCACTGTAACTTGAAGTTAGCAAGTAATTGGTTGCTACGCAACACCTGAAACACATCGTGTCGTGAGAAGACATGAGAGCTAAATGAAATGGCATGTTTTCTTTTAACAATTAGAATGTATTTTTATTTCCAAAATGATATGAGTGAAAAATGCCATATAATAAACGCGTGAGGAGGAGGGCATTTTGGGGCGAAATTCTCAGAAGAACTCAAATAAATGCCCCGTCAGATATCAAAACACATTTAGGGGGAATTGATGACAGAGAGTAATTTTTATTCTTAAATACTTATTAATGAAGAACAAATTGAGCTCCAGCAGAAGGGGCACTTTTCTCATCCAGGGCAAAAGGGCCGGTGCTTCAGCACCACTAGGAGTCTATCTGTGCACGTGCACGATATCTGTGCACGATAACAGATATCTGCGGCAGAGCCATTGATGAATGAGTTTTGAGGAGTGTTTATGTTCCAGTTCTGTTTACTTCACAATCGCTCATCATCACAAAACTGAAATGTTCTTACTTCTAAAAATACACACATCTGAATAACCTCTTTCCATCAATGGCTCAAAATAGTTTACAAACCTATCAATTAAAATAACTGAATAATGATGTGATTTGTCTAAATGCTATCATTTAATAAACTATTATAGACATACTTGTTAATAAAATCAGACCACAGCCTAAATGTGTTGAACCGGTTCTATTGTTGCATAATACTTTGCCTTCATGACATATTCGAATTGTAACTGCATTGTTGGTAAATCCAGTTTGGGAAATAGGCAGGTACCGTCTTTGCTATTTGTACATTAATTACATCGATCTGGTCAGTGTTTCCTTGTATAATTCCATGGGGAAATAAAAAAACAACATTAAGCCTATTATCTCATATATTCTCTCTGAATTCATTCCTTTACTTGTTCAGCAACTTTTTTTAAGACAACTTTTGAGAATCTAATCTATGCCTACATATGAGCAGATGAACACCTGTAATATGATTTTAGGTTTTATTATAACCAAATCAGTTGTTACTGTACACAGTTGCACTTAAAATTTTTAAAGCTAAGCCTTATCAGTGGAATTATATTAACCCTTGTGTTGCCTTAGGGTCATTTTGACCCGAATCAATATTACACCCTCCCCCCGCCTTTGGGTCATTTTGACCCGATTCAATGTTTCACCCTCCTGTTACCTTTATATTTACTAACATAGTTTACCCTTTGGGTTCAATTTGACGCCAGCAATTAAAACCTCCAGAAAATTATTAGAATTAATATTGTTTTCCAAGTTTAAGTGTGAGGCACTTTATGTTTGTTTGTTGACTACCGAAAGAACACCGACATTAAACATTGAATGGGGTCAAATTAATCCTAAAGCGGGGGGAGGGTGTAATATTGATTCGGGTCAAAATGACCCTAAGGCAACACAAGGGTTAAGACACACTTCATAGGCTAACAATTTAGCAAATAAATGCTCTTTAACTGTCCAACCTATGTCCATGGTTGCTAATGTTCCTTTTTATTGAAAGCTGAGGACTGCAGTAATGGCATTAGTGCTCAAGCAGAATGATGACATATTTTAAAAATGTAACACCAAGGAACTATCTTGTCTATCTTTAAATCGATACATCTAGATCCTATATTGAACTGGCAATGATGAGATTTATCAGTGAAATAAATATTATATTTGCTTATGGATAAATATTAAAGTTAGACAGTAACCATCCATTTTATATCATAAAATCTAAAGCTAAATATATGTGGGCTGGGCAGCACCAATGTGAATTAAAACATTCTCACAGGCCAAAAATGATTACTTAAATTAAAAATCCTCTAATTCTTTCATTTTTTTCTTCTTTCTTCTTCTCTCTTTAGGATAAAAAAAACAACAGCACCCATGATTTGTCACGCAGCCCTCAGAGCCTCAGTGATACCGGTTACTCCTCTGATGGCATCTCCAGCTCCCACAGTGAAATTACAGGTCTAATCCAAGAAGAAGAGATGAAACTGAGTGAGAGGGGGATAAGTGGGCGGGGTTCCCCACCAAGCCCTTCGGAAATTACCAAGCTAGAAAGCTCCATGAGGCCTTTGCTGGAGAAGAGCCTTTCTGAAGATAAGGTGGAGAGAAGGGGGAGGAAGCACAGAGACAGAGACTTGGATGACAGGGGGAAGCAGCGCCCACGCTCCTTGTCAATCCCACCAGATTCATATGACTCTGATGAGGAACTAGAAGATATACTAGAGGAAGAAGAAGATGGAGGAGACTGGGAGGGTAAACGGAAGGAAGGGAAGGAGGAGAAGAAAGAAAAGAAAAAGAGGGAAAAAGACGCTGAGCCCACAGAGATGACAGATGAGGAGTTCATGAGGAGACAAATATTGGAGATGAGCGCTGATGAAGATAACGAGGATGAGGAAGAGATGGAGGAAGAAGAAGATGAGGAAGATGAAGGATATGGCTACCAGAAACCCAAGAAAAGCCACCACAAACACCTAATCTCTGACTCAGGGAAAGAAAAACGACGTCTTCAGCACCACTCCAGCAGTTTTGAGGAGGAAACTAAGAGCTCTACCGATGTTTATAAAGGCTCAGTGGAGGAAGGTGAGGAAGATGGGATGGCATCACAAGGAGGATTGAGGCGCTTCAAAACCATTGAACTCAATAACACCAGTAGCTACAGCCGAGACATGGAGTTGGGAAATGAAAATGACTTGAGCCTTGATCGGGAACCAGAGCTAGAGATGGAGAGCCTGACAGGATCTCCTGAGGAGCGTTCTCGAGGTGACTACTCCTCGACTCTGCCAGCCACTTCATCCTCATATGGCTCAGGCCAGTCACCTACCTCCATCTCATCAATGGAGGAGGACAGTGACAGTAGCCCCAGCAGGAAGCAAAGGCTGGAAGAGGCCAAGCAACAGAGAAAAGCACGTCACCGCTCCCATGGCCCTCTCCTTCCCACCATTGAAGACTCTTCAGAGGAGGATGAGTTGAGAGAGGAAGAAGAACTTCTGAGAGAGCAGGAGAAGATGAGAGAGGTGGAACAACAGAGAATAAGGAGCACAGCACGAAAGACCAAGAGGGATAAGGAGGAGCTGAGGGCTCAGAGGCGCAGAGAGAGGTCCAAGACACCACCAAGCAATCTCTCACCCATTGAAGATGCTTCTCCAACAGAAGAGTTGAGACAAGCTGCAGAAATGGAAGAGCTCCATCGTTCTTCTGCTTCTGAATATTCCCCTCAGAGTCTGGACTCAGAGGCTGAGGGATACGAGTCCAAACTTTACAAGTCAGGCAGTGAATACAACCTACCTACCTTTATGTCTCTCTACTCGCCAATAGAGAAACCAACTACAACAACCACCACAGCACCATCTTCAACTTCTAAACCGCTGAAGAGCGCTGAGGAGGTTTATGAGGAGATGATGAGGAAGGCAGAGATGCTTCAGAAACAACAGCAGCAACATGGAAGAAATGGGCAGTACTACGAAGAAGATGTTAATGGTCAAGGCTATGATGAAGAAGATGAAAATCAACAAGATCAAGCAGGATATGATAACGAAGCAGCAGAGGCAGAAACAGATATTTACGAGGAGATCCGACAAACATCTCAGAACATCACCAAGATGCAGCAAGCCACTGATGAGCAAGTAGAGATTGAGATTGAGAGCTCTTACTCAGACAAACAGCTCCTAGACACAGGCTCAGCCTTTGCTAAGCTACTAGAGCAGAGCAATGCTTTACTTACTCCAGGGACCAGCCCCACCCAGATCTCAGCTCCTGTCACCTTTGCTGAGACTGTAGGACGAATTCCTGATGTCAGAGTAACACAGCACTTCTCTGCAAAAGATGGACACAAAGAGAGGATCAAAAGCCAAGCAGGAAAGAATGGAATAACTCCAACAGTGGCTGCCACCACTATTGCTGCGTATGGAGTGTATGCCAGAGATGCAGTAACTATTACTCAGACTAGTTCAAGCCACACAATGACATCTACTCAGTCTGGTATCTATGGCCGACACACGTCAAGCCCTGCCACATCTTCAACTACAGTCTCAAGTGTATGCAGCAAGATTGCAGAGATTACCCAGGCCTACAGTCAAAGAGAAGTGATTACCAGGAGGGTAGGGGAGACCAGAGATATCCAAGTGCGAGACAGCCCAACATCGTCCACTGAGAGAATTATTGAGCCACGCTCTCCAAAGTATACTACTTATTACAGGAGCACTAGTCCTCCTCTTTCTCCATCACCACCACCACATAGTCCTACCCGTTCACCTACCAGAAGGAATACAGCTGAGTTCTCCACACAGACTTTCAGTTCAGCATTGCGGATGTCAGAGACAGCTTCCTCTGGGCCTACATCTCCAGTGTCAGCGCAGGGAACCCAAACATCGCATCGATCAGTTTCTCCACGGCTCTATCGTCAGCAGTCTTCCCAGGATGTCCCATACTCCCCACCTCCAAGCCCAGCAAGGTCAATGATAGTCAACACTGCTACTTCTCCCCTGTCATCACCTACCCGATTTAGCCGCCAATCAACATTTGACAATTACTCCCCATGTGGCAGCCCTCCAGACACACCACCTTACCAACAGTCTCCTCCACGTAGCTTCTACGGAACACAAAGAGTGGAGAAAGTAAATGTGGGAACAAGTATGGTCACCACAGCCTGCACTTATACCAGAGGGTCCATGTCAATGGACAACATCTCCCTCTGTCGAATATCTACAGTTCCAGGTACTTCTAGGGTGGAGCAGGGCCATATGATTCAAGGCGGAAGTGTTGTGGACCCCAGAACAGTAAACCATCCAACTCCTATGATCATGACTGACCAGGGTATGGATCTCACCTCCTTGGCTACTGACAGCAGGAAATACTATGGTGGATCAGAAGGTAGCCAACATGCAACAAGTGTACAGCCATTGATTATGAACCTGAACACTCAGGAGATCATCACACCAACAACGGTGAGTGTCACAGTGGCTGCTTCCATGTTTATGACCCAGCCCAAACAGCCAACAATATATGGGGATCCCTATCAAAACCAAGTGGATTTGGGACAGGGCATGGGTTCTGCTGTGTGTCTTTCGCAAAACAAACCACCAATTTCACCTCCAACTGACCCAACAATACCAAAAATTGATGCCAAACTGGAAGACCTCAGTATCCAACAGAGAGAGCTACAAATGCAGCAAGAGACGCTGCAGAAGCAACAACAACTCCTTGAACACCAGTTGCAGCAACATCATCAGCAACAGGCATCTGCTTTGGCCAGGTACAGCCTTACTGGCCAGATCTCACCTTTAATGAAAAAAGACCTGCTAGTCAGTCAGACTAGTACTACCTCAGCTGTGGTCAGTGCTGTATCGCCAGTCATTAACCCTGAGCTCTATGGCTCTGGTCCAGTTGAGCTGAAAGGGAAGCCAAGTCTTCCTGGTTTGATATCAGGAAGTAAAACACCACATAGCATGGTAGTACAGATGAATGGAGAGCCAGAGAAGGCCAGGGCAATGACTCAGCTTGTTAAGGTAGAAGTGGGACAGGATGCTATGGACCTGACAGGAGGCCAAATTAAACCTGAAAACCAACCAGCTTGCTGTGATGTTGTTTACCAACTTCCATTTGGTGGAAGCTGTGTTGGTGGTGAGAAAGAGTGCATAAGGCCTCCATCTGCCCCACCTCTCACCTATGAGTCTGACCAAGAACGACTACCAGAAGGTTATCAGGAATATTCAATGGATGAACGTAAGGCCTATACATTACCTTTCCCTGGTAGGCTTCAGCCTTCAATGTCTGATACAAACCTAGCTGAAGTTGGGCTACAGTCCTACCATTCTAAACTAGAACCGCACCTCCAAGGCCCAGGAGAAATTGCCATTGATCTTACTGCAATGAAACAGGGTTATGGAGGATTTATTGGGATGCAGTATGGCTCCTATACAGATTTACGGCATGGAGGAGACATCACAGCCCAAACCCTGCCTATAAGGAGATATAATTCCTTGTCCAACATCAGTTCAGACTATGGCTATACTGCTCGTGACCTTGCTGGCTTCCAAGAAGCTAACTTGGCTCAGTACAGTGCTACAACTGCCCGGGAGATCAGCCGGATGTGTGCAGCTCTTAATTCCATAGATCGATATGGAAGCAACCCAGACTTGATGCAGTTTGGTAATTTGGGGAGAGGAACCGGGCCTGGGGCTTCCAGACTTGCAGCAGGTCTCGGCATGAGACAAAACCTCCTTTTTGGACTAGATGGGAAGTCAATTTCCCACAGTCAAGCGCTAACCAACCTTATCAATGCCAGGCAGGCCAGTCTCAGAGCAATGTACCCTGCTGCTATTAGGTCAGCTGACGGGATGATCTACTCCACCATTCAGACACCCATTGCTTCTACACTTCCCATCACAACACAGCCTGCCTCTGTTCTTCACCCACTACTGAGGGGGGTCTACAGGCCATACCCATCTGCCAACATGACACCTGTGCCCCTATCCAGTCTTAGCAGACTACCAATGAGCCCAAGAATACTCTTAACTGGGCAAGCTCCAGTCCGCTACCCAGCACCAGGTCTTCTCCAAACAACGTCAACCACTGCAACTTCAGCTGGTGCAGCGACAACCCAAGTGTCTGTTTCCATTACAAGTACTAGTTCTACAGTCCAGGATGAACCAGTTTACCTCGGTAAAAGTGCATCCTCATCAGCGGAGGTACAAGGAACAGTTGTAATACCAATGGAGCCACAGCAGCAGCCAATAAACCTGTCCCAGGCCCACCTGAACAGTCAACAACAACAACAACAACAACAACAGCAGCAAGTTGCATCTGCTCAGCAGCCACAACAGCCTCCTCCAGCAGCCCATGCCTACCCACCCTCAACTCCTTCACACACTCATGGCTACACCCAACCACCAGTTGCTCCCTCTGTCCCCACTAGTGGCTTACCCATTGCAGGGGGTCTTCCTCCATTCCCCCCACCAGGTGCCATACACAAGGAGGGTGAAACCGAGGCAGAGAGGCTCCATCGGCAGCAGGAGCAGCTTCTGCAGATGGAGAGGGAGCGTGTGGAACTAGAGAAACTTCGGCAACTGCGCCTGCAGGAGGAGCTGGAACGAGAAAGGATAGAGCTGAAGCTGCACAGGGATAAGGAGCAGATGCTTGTGCAGAGAGAGTTACATGAGCTGCAGAACATCAAGGAACAGGTAGAGGGAGAAACAGAAGGCAGAAGGAGAATTTGATGTCTTGTTTGTTGTGTTGTGCTTGTTGGTTTTGCTATGGAGATTGGTTTGTGTTGTGTTGATTTTGTGGTGGTGTTATTTGTGGTAGTGTTCTTTGTGGCGCATCTTATTGCATTTTGTATTAGTTTAATAGTTTTTTAAATTCAATTGTGCATCTTTGATGTGCGACCACTACATTGACTTGCAAGATACAGTACATCATTCCAAGAAATAACTAACAAATTAACTTATATATGCATTTCATCAACAACATGTAACAAACTGTGACAGTGAGACCATTAAATATATTTTCATAAAATGGTGTTCAAATTCTGTCATTGTTAGAAGAAAAAATGCTATTTTAATGTAATGATGGATGGGATTATTTTGTTCAACGAAATAATCCAATTCAGTCAGTTTTACAACAAAACAAATATAGCTTTATAATCTGCATGCTATGTAGTTCACCTAACTGGATATTTTCTCTTTAAGAAGTTTGCATGAACATGCCTGTACAGTATGTGAGATAGAAACTGATGATTGTCAAATTTGGTTTTAGTGCCATTTGTTGGTCTGATATATACTCAAAAGAAAAATGGATCCCATTATATTCTATTCATCTGATAGTCAATAGCAAGTACACATTTGAATATACCACTTTTAAGCTCCTAATAGCCTTGTTCATGTGTTTTAACAGGTAACAGAAGGGCTAACATGACGATTTTCTTCTTTTTTGATAGAACAAGCAGTTGAAAATCTTTCAAGTTAACTCAGTTAAACAGGTTTGGAAGCCTTACTTAATGAGAATGAACTAGAGATGGAATGTTTAATATGCATCTCATAACCCACAGTAAAAGCAGAAACCCTAACTCCTTATTTGCACTAGCTTGTCCATTTATGCAAAAAAGAAAATGCATCACATATTTTCTTATGAGCATTATATGACTGGCAACAGCCATGACCAGTACATGCTGCACTTCATTTATGTTGCGCTTCCATTCTTGATTTTGTTAGAAGTTTGACTAACTTGTAACCATTTTTATAACTAATCCATCAGCACAAGAATAATTCCATGCCACAGGAGTCTTTGATCATCTTTTTTACAACCAGATGTGCCAAAACTCAACAATCTTGTCCTCTACTGTCTTTGCTGTGTATGTCTTTCTCTAATTTTTTTCATTTAGTCTCTTTTACATCATTTCTTTCCCTTTGATTTCTTCTCAATCTGCCCACCAATCTGCTTCTCCATACTTTTGTTGTCTTGTCTCTTCTCTCTCTCTCTCTCTGTGTGTGTTTCTGCCACTGTCTGCTTCTTAAAAATTCCCCTTTCCATCAACATTGTTTTAGGTCCTACAGCAGCAGCAGCACGAACGCGAGAAGCAACTTGTTCTCCAGAGGGAGCAGTTGGCGCAGCAAAAGTCACAGCTAGACCAGATCCAGTCTCTGCAGCAGCAGCTCCAGCAGCAGCTTGTAGAGCAGAAGAGACAGAAAACGGCTGCAGCTCAGAGTGTACAGGTGAGGGGGGCATGTGGATTGCATCAGCTTTTAGATAGTAGAGGTAGAATATTTTAGGGCCTGGAGAGTGTGAAACTACAGAAGTAGCATGCTTCAAGAAGCTCTCACTAATATTACTTTGACACCTGCCTACCCATGTCTGTCTTCTGGTTAGGAATATTCTAACTAACACTTGCTTTTTAAATCATAACCAATGAAAAGGTTATTAAAGCCAAAAACACATATTCTAACTCGTGAATCAACTGGGTCGCAGTCTGAAAAGTGCATCACTAGAACTGTTGTAATTGAATTAACTTTTCAAGCTGCAACACAAAATGGTTGCATGTGTGTCTTTTGTGGACCTCTATGATTGTAATATGAACTGCAATCTGCAAAGCTTTTTCACTCTCAATTGAAGCAATCATGAGTGACAACTAACAACCTTAAAATATAAAAATGTTCTTCAGCTTGATGTGAACGGACAGCCACTACCCCCGTACATGGACTCTCAGATCAGCTCCCGCTCTCTCCCCAACTCCTCGTCAGAGATGTGTCTAAGGAGCCAGCAGGAGCCCATGGAGAGCAGGAGCAACATGAGGAAACACAGTTCCATGACTAGGTTGAGCCGCGACAGCTTGGACGGTGACGGCGTGGTGTATTACGGCTCCCCCCGCAGGATCGTGGACAGCTCTGTGCAGACAGACGATGAAGATGGAGAGGAGAGGTAAAGATGAGTGTGTGTGTGTGTGTTTGTGTGTGTGTGTGTGTTTGTAATAGTCCTTCTGTTTAATTCACATCTTTCTTTAATTAAAAAACAAGACACAAGCTGAGGTGTAGATGAAAGCTTTAAAAATAATTGCTAACAATTTGTATTGTACAGGGCAGAGGCATAAAGCTTATCAATAGACGTTAAATGTTCAGACTTAGATTTTTGGTTGTTTTTCCATAAATGCACTTTATAATACAGCACGTAGGTTACTTTGTCTTTTTTTTACTTGGGATAGTACATCATCATTGTGTCTTTTCTTTCTGTTTTCCATATCTTCTCCCTGTCAGGTACATGATGCGCCATCGCACCAGAAGGCGTGGTCGTAGTGTTGACTGCTCAGTCCAGACAGATGATGACGAGGACAAGGCTGAGACTGAGCAGCCGGTCCGAAGAAGACGCTCCCGTTTCTCCCGGCACACTGAGTCCAGTGCCGCTGGCAGCAGCACTACCGCCACATCCACCACGGCCTCTAACACCAAGATCGAAACTCCCAAGATGGTATCCTCCAGTATTGCCATCCAAACCATCAGGGAGATGTCTTGCCAGACAGAAGTGGAGCACTTAGGAAGAGTCTCCCCAGTAATCCATGTGACAGTACCAGACCCGAATAAAGTAGAGATTGTGCACTACATCTCCGGACCTGAGCGGACCCAAAAGGGACAGTCTCTAGCATGCCAGACTGATCCAGAAGCTCAGTCACAGGGTGTTGTAGCTCCCCAGCTCAGTGTACCAACCACGGTCAGTCCATATTCTTCCTCTACCAGTACTGGAACGCAACAATCTGGTTCTGTCGACCTCCTGACCCAGCAGCGCCAGCAGATGCAAATTGCAGCAAACGCAGCCAAGTTTGAGCGCCGCCGGCCCGACCCGCTCGACATCAACTCCCAGCCTCACAACCACCTTCACAACGATTCCATCTCCAGCATCATCCGGCAGCAGCAGACAACCACCAAATCCCCACAAGTCCTCTACTCTCCTGTCTCCCCGGTGTCCCCTCACCGCCTGCTGGAGAATTCTTTGTCCAATGAGAGGCTGAACAAAGCCCATGTCACACCTCAGCAGAAGTCCTACACAGCAGAGTCCCCCCAGAGACACCCGTCTGTGCCCCGACCAATTAAGAGTACCCAGAGGTCCATGTCAGACCCCAAGCCCCTCAGTCCCACTACAGATGAGCACACCAAGGCCAGGCTGTCCCTCTACCAACAACAAGTTCTCCAGAGCCAGGTAAAGTCAATCAGACCATTCTGACACATGTATTAGTACACAACCCAATCCTTATAAAACAGGCAGAATCAGTGGTTAAACGTCACGCAAATTGTTTTCTCCAGTTTTAAAGCACCACTTGAGGCCTAGAGTCAATTGACGTGTAGTACAAAAACATGATTTGTATTGTAGCTTTCTTACTTCAGTGGTTATAGAGCTTCACAATTACCACTGATAATGAAGACATTTTGGCTGTGTGGCGCTTGGAGTTTTGATGGAATTGATGCATCTCCCCAACAACCAAACAGATCGGATGTTCTGCTTTCTTTCCATTTCTTCATGCCACTGCTAGTAATGCTGCCTAATTCCACAATCCAAGAGACGTCAGATGTTCAGGACTTCCTGCAGTAAATCATGTAAAAGAAATCAACAACATACATTTAACAAAACAATATAGAAACATCATCAAGAGAAATAAATCCAGTTTATTAGATTATATTTTTAAATTATGGGTAGGGCCCCAGCGCAAATTCATTATTGTTGCTCTCGTCAATAGTGTGACTCACTTGAATGGTTCAGTGGAGTCAAAACTTGCCAGGCATCAATATTGAATGGCCTCTACGTCACTTTGATTGAAATCTTCCTTTCGTTCTACTTTGCCCCTGTTTTTATTTTGTGAGTGCGAAATTGTTTAACGGAAATGCTATGGTGACTAATTCACTTTGCTGTGGAGTTTTCAGATGTTTCTATTGTCTTGTTTTCCACGTTCTTTAGGTTCATACATACTTTATTCACTCTTATGAAACAATAGCTGCCATGAAAATGATATTCAAAGTGGAATCTGCTGTTGAGTTTTCTTGAGATAATGTGGGCCTTAGGTGAAGGAAAGTGTTCAACATCTCGCCAATAAACCAACCCAATTTGATACTAAACTAAGCAGCGAGTGAATGTTGCTCCCTCTTAATTTTACTTCCTGGAGAGATCTATGATGGTACAATCTGGGCAACCCTGGTCATCCTACGTTTAAACCATATGCAATGATTTTTAGAACACTTTATGCTGCATGATAAATGTATTTTTTAGGAATATGTTTAAAAAGTAATCCTGACTCCAGTCTTCCTTGGGAATTTTGTTCCAGTCAAAGGCCAAATACCATATTTGTATTATTCTATAGTATAAAATAAATGAAGTTGATCTCAAGTGTTTATTTCCAAAGATAGTTGTTATTACCAAATTGTATGCAAGCCTCCAATGTCAAATGTAACATGGATTGGATTGGATTCACCAGATTAAAAAGCATCCTCAAATCGTTCAGGAGTAATCCACTTACACATCCTTGGTTGCTATGGTAAATCACTACCAAGTGTATGCAGCATACGGCAAGATCAACTAAAAAAAACACTGTTTGTGGATGTCCCTGGGAAATGACTGTTAAATTAGTTTGCAATGGTCCCCTCATCAATCTTGAGCCAAATCAGTTATTGTGTGAAGGTTGTGATGAATGACTGCTTTGTTAAGTATAGATATTTCCCACTGCAAAGTATTTTAGCTACTAATCTTTTGAAGTGTTGAGAGTAGGTTTTCACAAGAATAAATGATTGATAAACCCCCTAAATACATACTAAAAAAGATGAACCACGATTTAATTCTTCTGGTCGTGTCATTCACGATATTGATCAGCTATAGGACAACATTGACTCATCTGAACAAGACACAAATGCTTGGCTGGTTTGAACTATAATTAGTATTTAAGTACATTCCATAGTGTGCACGTATACAGTTAAAATGATAAAATGCACTAAAAATCTTGTCTTTTATTCTTTGTCTTTTATTGGGCCTTGATGTGGATACCATAGTGCCGTAGGCTTGGTCTCCAGTTTTTTAAAGTTTAAGTTTGGAGCATGAGGCTATCTGAAACAATACATAAGTCATTTGGAAAGACAAGATAACCATTTCAACATATGGAACATGTCAAACACTAACTGGGTCTGCTTTATTATCTATACCTGGCTTAGTGGTAGAAGAACCACATTTTTTTCTCAGAGCACCATGAATTCAACGAATGGGTTTAGGTCCATACCGACTCAACAGAAGCTACAAATTCATGCTCCCAATCTTACACTGAAATTATTTATTTGTTCATTAATTGGATAATTGGTTTGGTCATCCCTCTAATTACAAAATAATATTTTGTTATTATTAATATTATTAAGTTTTGAATAAAAGAAAACAAGTACTACATTTCTCATATTACAGATGGGGCAGACAGTTTTCCTTTACCCATTAACCATGTTAAATCACAACAACCCAACTAAATGTTTCCAAATGATTTAAGTTGTATGCAATATATGTATTTGATTGATTTGCAGTAAACTGCTCCACCATTGGCAAAGATTGTTCTATTTTTGTATATGTTCTCTAATACAAACTGCACTCTTGTTCCTTGTTGTCTTTGTCTCTGTGTCTATACGTCTCTCCTTTGTCTTCCCTGTATATCATGTTGTTGCGTCCTCTCCTTATTTCTTATGTTCCTGACCTTTCAATTTTTTTTGTTGAGTTTTCCCTCCTTCCTCTTCCTCCTTGTCTATTTTTATGTTGTGCACAACATATGTCCTTCCGCCTCCTTCAACTTTCTTCTCCCACTGTGAGCCCTCTCCATGGATCTTCCTCTCCCATCCTCTAACATCTACCCCTTTCTTCTCTCTCATTTAATTATCTTTCACCTTACCTATTCCCTACATCACTCTTTACCCTTTTTCCTCTCTTCTTCTATGTGTTCCTCATTCTTTTTCTCCACATGTTTCTCTCCTTCACTCTCCTTAATCCGGTTTCCTTTCTTCATCTCGCATGTCTCTGTCCATCTTAAATTTACATTTGGTCTTTACAATTGTCCCATCCCTCTCCATTTAACTGTCTCTCCATCTTATCACGTTGATTGTTTTCCACACTCCCCTGTTTTACGATCTTACCTCCCCTATCACTTTCTTTGCATGCTTTGCATTTGTCTGTCCATATTCTCCTGCTCTCCCATTCTCCCGCCCTCCCTTCCCTTCCTATCTCCCTCTCTCTCTCTCTCTCTCTCTCTCCAGCTGGCAGCTCTACAGCAAAGCTCACTGCTCCGCAAGGTTAAGCGAACCCTGCCCAGCCCTCCTCCAGACGAGACCACAGCTCACCTGCCCATGATGGCACCTGCCCTCCAACAGGTCTACCTGCCACCCGTGCCCAGCCTCAAGCCCAGCTCCAGGTCTGGCCTGGCTGCCAAAGCCAGCCTCCTCAAAGACCTGACCCACGAGCTAAAGGCCGTGGAGCAAGAGTCAACCAAGCTGAGAAAGCAGCAAGCTGAACTGGAGGAAGAAGAAAAAGAAATTGATGCTAAACTGAGATACCTAGAGTTGGGGATCCACCAAAGGAAAGATACACTGGTCAAGGAGAGGGAGAGGAGGGATATTGCCTACCTCAGGTGTATGGGGGATACAAGGGACTACATGTCTGACAGTGAGTTGAATAATCTACGTTTTGCAGCTGCAGCCGCCTCACATGAGACCAATGGGCTACTGTCAACGAGGCCAAGCACCGCCCCTCTAAGTCAGTTCACCAACGACCTAAATACAGCAGCCCAGTACCCTCCTACCTCATCCTTTCTGTCCTGTCAGTACCCCCAGAGCCAACCGGTAGCACCAATGCAGCAATCAAGTGTGCCGTACCAGTCTTCATTCAACCAGCCTCCCTATCCCACAGTGTCTCAGTCCCAGGCACTGCCACAGCCCACGCCTCTTCAGAGCCATGTCCCACCACCTGGACCTTCTTACCAGCCTCAAACCTCTTACCCCTCCCACACCTATCCCCAAGCTCAGCCCCCATATCCCCAGACAGACATGGGGTTACCAGCTGCACCTCAGCCTCAGCCCCAACCGGGGCATACAGGTTTTGGACCTGCACCACCTGGTCAGCCCCCATACCCCACCCACAATTCACCCTATCCCAACAATGTGTCCTCCTACCCCAGCCAGACCACTCCATACCCTGGGCAGCCCCAAGCTGAGATCCTAACAGTCCACCCAGGAAGACCAAGGCAGACATCGCTGGCCGATCTGGAGCACAAGATGCCCACCAACTACGAGACGATCAGCAACCCCACAGTTGTGGTCACCACCACTGCCCAGGACTCTACCTATTCCAGTGTAGCCCCCTCTTATTGTCAGTACACTGGATCGACAACCATGGCCAGCTCCTATGGGCCATATGGGTCAGGACCAGTATCCAGCAGCTACGGTGGGTACTCTACCATGCCACCCAGCACTTATGGCCAGTATACTTCATCTTCAGCTAATTCATATGGCCAGTACACCACAACCACTGCTAATACATATGGCTACACCACCACCACAGCCAGCTCATATGGACAGTACACTTCTACAGTGTCCAATGCCTATGGGCACTCTGTAGACAGTCCCTCCATATACAGCACTGCAGATGGAATGTATGGGGCTCCTGGCTTAGAGCAGAACATTCCAAGAAACTACATGATGATTGACGACGTAAGTGAGCTTACGGCAAAAGACGGGCTGGGCACGACAACAGGGGACATGATGCATCATGGCGGCAGTGGGCGTTACCCGGGCGACATCCACGGCCACATCAGCACCATTGGCAGCACTACGCGTGGGGGAACTGGCAGCTCCTCGTACGGCAGGGCGCCAGAAGAGGAAGCAGTGATGCAGGAAGAGCTGTACGACCATCACGGCAGGGGTAAGAGCAACTACAGGCACGGACCTCTAGGGGGCAGCAGCAGCAGCGTGAGCTCTAGCATGGGTGGGGGATCCTCCTATCACTATGACTACGACAACAAACATGGCAGCATCCGCTCCGGGGTACAGAAACCTTTGTCTTCCTCCAGAAGCCTTCTGGCTCCTGCAGTCATGTCCTCCAAGCACAGGAAACTGGGGAGTATGGAGCAAAAAATCTCCAAGTTTTCCCCCATTGAAGAGGCTCGGGATGTAGAGGCAGACCTGGCCTCCTATTCCTCAGCAACAGTGGGGGCTTACCCCTCCGCTCACATTCGAGGACGCCAGCTGATCGAGGATTATGGCTTCAAGAATAATACTTATGAGGGCGGCAGTGGCACCACTCATGGTAGTCGACACCATGGTTCAAAGGTGGAGGAGGACGATCGTATTTACTACAACTCCACCGGCCGCTCCCGTTCCACTGGCTATGGGATGGACAAGATCTCAGCCAAAGACTACTCTGGGTATCGCAGCCGATCCTACGAGAGGGACGACCACTCCTACCGATCTGGCTACAGCCGAGGGCGCAATCCAACCCGGCAGTACTCTGAAGAGGAGAGCCCGCTCAGTCCCCTGAGGAGGTTCATGGGTTCGGGGCGATCATCAAGCTTAGGTCCCGACCCGTACGACAGTCGCAGCAGTAGATGTCACTACTATTATGACCAGTACGGTTCCAGCCACTCGCTGCCAGATGTCCAAGACTACATACGAGACCTTCCCAGGACACATGTCTACAAATCGGATGATACATACATTATAGACGATTATCATTGCGCTGTGTCAGACAGCGAAGGTAATTGTGGGAGCTGAACGCCCACACAGTCTCACTACCTACTACTGCCCTCACCGTTTATCTAAACGTCCCCCACCCACCCAGAGACTAGGCTTAGCAAAGAAAAAGAGAGACAGAGATAGCCGTTGCATGCTGATGTTTTCTTCTTCCTGAGAGTCACTTGGAGCTCTCTTATCAGTGGACTGCTGTCTGTCTGTCTGCCTGCCTGTCCGTCCTTCCGCCTATTCCACCAGTCGTCTGTCTGTCCAATACTCGCATGGTTCTTCAGCGTGGTCGTTTTCTCCGTTCGCTTCACTGATTCAATTGAAAGGTCTTCTTTGCACGACACAAAGGGTTACAGGGTTATATTTGTAGTTATGTCATAACTGGCGTTGTTGTTTAGTGTGTGGTTTGATTCATGAATTATTTGTTTACACTGCAAAAAGGTCCATCACAGACCGTATCTTTCAGAAAGACAATAGTATTGTCTCACGAAAACAATTTACCCAGAGGTCTTCTCATACCATCACACATTTGCATGGCAGTTGTGATGTATGTGCAGCATAAAGTTATTTTCCATGAGCTTTGAAATTAAAGCTAAAACATTTTTGCACAAAAACAACTGCCATAACGGACTGTTTTGCAGTGTTTGTTTTATCCTGTTTATACTGTCTTGTAATTTGTGAAGGCGATGTGAAGTGTAAACTGCATGGGTGTAAAACCTTTATTTTTATTTTCTGCCTTTCATTCTGTGTCTTCTCCCTCCTATTCTTTTCTTTTGCATGTGGTTGGTCTTCTACCGGTCTCCTTCCTTCTCTCAGCCTGCATGCCGCTGTCTCCAAACGACATGGAGATTGACTGTGATCTGCTCTCGGTTTCCAAAGCCTACCATCTTGGCCAAGAAGAAACGGACTGGTTCGAGAAGCCACGCTCCAGTTCTCGACACTACGGCAGCAGCCACTCATCTGGGAGGAGCCGGCACGGTGTAAAACATACCTACCATGATTATGATGAGCCTCCTGAGGAGGACCTGTGGCCCCAGGATGAGTACGGCCACGGAGGGAGACACTCTACATCCCGTGACCACAGGCAGCAAGGCAGCTCTGGCCGTCACTCATCCGCATCACGTCATTTAGATGAGCAGAGGTCCTCAAGGTCATCCAAGGGACACCCGAAAGACCCATCAATGCGCCAAGACCCATCAGTACGATCTTCATCTACAGGAAGGCATGGTGAGTCTAGGTCCGGAGCGTACCACTCCGCGGATTACTCCCGAGATCCATCTGGGAACCACCATGGACAGCGCTCCTCCAGACAGGGGGACCCACACCGTTCCTCACGGAGCAAGTCACAGCCGCCAGTGGACATGCAGGGCCAACCACCTGGTAAATAGGGCATCTTTACACCTCATATAAAAAATGCTTTTCTACTGTCTGTGTGATAACATTACATTCGCACTTTCAGAGTGAAAGTTAACCAATATTAATAACCCTTCATCGCCATTATATCTCAAAATATTTGACAGAAAAAGTGTAAAAAACATTAAACTTTCTTTAAATGATATTTAATGATCCATTTAACTATCTGAACATAATGGTATAAAACCTTTTACTCATTAGAATGTCATTTGAAAATCCATATGTCCAAAAGTTGTTTAGGGGTTGGCTCAGTGGGGTGAGTGGTCATCCCTCAACCGCAAGGTTGTCGGTTTCGATCCCTGCTCTCCCTATTAGTTGCATGTTGAAGTGTCCTTGAGCAAGACACTGAATCCGCAGTTGCTTCCTGGGAACTTCACTGCAGCCCACTGCTCCTTAATAACTAAAGATGGGTCAAATGCAGAGTAGAATTTCCCCATGGGGATAAATAAAAGTGTACATTTATTTTATTTATTTCTTTGCTTATTCCATGACTAAAACCATTTTAAACCTCAGGTCATGGCATCTCTTATTTATATCTGTATGTGATTATTAAGTTAATGTTCTGGCCAGTGTAGGCAGTCTGGCGGCTCTCCAGAATGAGCAATGGTGCCAAAATGAACACAAATAAATATGTCTGTGAAGTAACAGATATTTACTGTTCACATTTAAGTCAAGTCAAGTCAATATTAGGTATACGACTCAAAACCTGTACAGCATGCAACACCTTCTGTCCATCAAACCTTGATTCGGATGTAGAAAAACACACCCAAAAGTAAAAAGGAAGAGACCTCAGGAAGGAGGTTTGTGTCTAAATATTTACTCTGAAGTTGCAAAAAACATGTGAAAACACTCCTGAGACTGCTTTCTACTGACCCCTATTAACCTTAAGCATACAAGGTCAATGCCTAGCCATGCAAAAGATTTATTTTTTTATAAAATGGACAATCAGGATGAAACAATAATAACTACAATAACTAGAAATACTACACAAATGCACAAGAGGTACACCATTCACACACTAGAAAGGAAACAAACAAATGGAGAGCCAGACAAGGACTAGATCCAGATCCTAAACATCTGCAATGAGGCACCTACAGTCAGGGGAGAGATGGGCCCCATGGTGGTGGGAGAGCTGTGGAAACTGACAACATGACTGAGTATAATTTGGCCAAAAAATAAATCGAGAAAAGCAAAGGCATACAAACAGGAACTCCACATATACAATCTGTACACATACGACATCCCTGTCCCAGGATCTCACATTGGATCAGGAAAAACTCCCAGAAAATAGAAAAAAACCTTTCACAGGGAAAAAAGGGAAGAAACCGTCAGCAGAGCAACAGAGGAAGATCCCTCTCCCCGGATGGACAGATGCAATAGATGCCATGAAGGGATCATTACAGAGTTACAACACATTCAATGAGTATAACAGAGTGTATGAATAGTTAGTAGTAGGCATGGACCATGATCCAGACCTCCATGATCCATCAGGCAGATGGAGGTAGAGAGGAGGAGTGGGCGGGGCACATCAGCAGGGCCATTGCATCAGACCCAGCCAGGTCCAATGGACCCTAAGAGACTTGAAGTCACAAGGACTCTGGAGAGAAAGCAGAGTTAATAATGTGTGATGGAGAGATAAAAATGCATAAATAAATAAATATACACTTTTATTAATCCCCAAGGGGAAATTAGTTCTCTGCATTTAACCCATCCTTAGTTATTAAGGAGCAGTGGGCTGCGGTGAAGCGCCCGGGAAGCAACTGGGGGTTCAATGCCTTGCTCAAGGACACTTCGACTTGCAGCTAATGGGGAGAGCGGGGATCGAACCCACGACCTTGCGGTTGAAGGACGGCCCTCTTACCCCACTGAGCTAAAGCCACCCATCCATAAGTAGAGAGAGAAGAGGAGAGAGGTGCTCAGTGTATCTTAAAACGTACCCCAGCAGCTTATAAACCTATAGCAGCATATCAAGGGGCTGGACCAGGGCAAACCTGATTCAGCCCTAACTATACGACTATCAAAGAGGAAAGTCTTTAGTCTACTCTGAAATGAGGTGACTGTGTCAGCCTCCCGGACTGAAGGTGGAAGCTGGTTCCATAAAAGAGGAGCTTGATAACTAAAAGCTCTGGCTCCCATCCTACTTTTTAAGACTAGGAACCACAAGTAGCCCCGCATTTAGTGGGGCTACTATCAAGCGTAACTTTTAAGAGGAAAGTGCTGTCTCCCGGGGCAACATTATGGCTGTGTTCTTAGCCCTCTAATCATTAAATTGCTTATTAAATTTTGTCATTGTTGCTTCACCTGTCCATTGCTACTGTATACCGAAGAAAACCTTACTGTAAAATAAATAATGCAGTTCCAGTTTCTCAGAGGCAGAAATAATCTGATTGAGTTAGACCTCACTGGCTGGAGCTTATCAGTCAAGGTTTTATTTCTAGGATCTGCTCACATTAAAAAAAGGAACAGATGATGTGAAGATCACAGATTTATCGACCAAATATTTTTGCCACACACAATATCTTTAAGCTGTCAATAATTATCTGCATGTAAAGGCCTGCAGTGTTCAGAGTACTGTTGATATTGGATCTTATTACCTTCGCATTGAAAATGCCGGAAGGTTATGTTTTGATCGCCGTGTATTTATTTATTTATTTATTTATTTGTATGCGTGTTATTCGCAAAACTCAAAAAGTATTGAACCGAATCGCATGAAATTTGGTGGGATGATTGTTTATTATCCGGGGACCAGTTGATGAGATTTTGAGATCGATCGGGTCAAAGGTCAAAGGTCATGAACAGGTCAAAATCTTTCGCAGAACTCAAAAAGTATTGAACCGAATCGCATGCAATTTGGTGGGATGATTGTTTATTATCCGGGGACCAGTTGATTAGATTTTGGGATCGATCGGGTCAAAGGTCATGAACAGGTCAAAATGTTCTTGAATCGCACGAAATTTGGTGGGATGATTGGTTATTATCCGGGGACCATTTGATTAGACTTTGGGATCGATCGGGTCGAAGGTCAAGGTCAAGGTCATGGAAAGGTCAAAATCTTCTTTTTACCATAGCACGGAAGGTATGCGCTCTACCGAGTGCCCATTCTAGTTTTAAAGCATGTGATTGTTGGATTTTTTTCGTTTCTTGTTGTCGTAAAGTGAGACCATTTTGGAACAATGAGCACAACACCCTTCCTTCATCCAGGCTCCTCCAGGTCTGGCAGCTCTACCCGGGCTCAGGGCCCCGCCGGAGGGCCTCTGGGATCAGGACGACAGGGTGGTCCAGGTTCCCAGACTGATGGAGCTCCAGGACAGAGGACTCAGCTCCAACAACAAGCCCAGACATCAGCGGCCAGGTCAGGGCAGCCTGGTATCGCAGTCACCACCGGCCCTCAGCAGCAGCCCCTAGCCCAGGGACAGGGCATGGGCATGGGCATGGGTATGGGACAAGGCCAAGCCAAGCCAGGACAGATGGGTCCTGCCGGTGGACCCATGGGTCAGGCCAGGCAGAGCGGTCCTGCCGGAGCCACTCCAGCCAACATGGTGAGTAGGGAAGACTAGCAGCAAAGAGAGAAAATAGAACCAGATAATGTCAACGTGTGTTTGTTTAGTTACGATGAAGAGATGATTTTTAAAATGCTGTTCAGTGCCGATCACCAATCACTGTGATCGGCCGATCCGATAATACCGATCACCGATCACGGTGTCGATTGAAGCATTCTATTTATTGTGTAGCATTATTTATGAAATTAATTATTCTTAACAACATTGGTTTTGTATTTTAAGTATTTAAATTACGAGACGATAGTATCATGAATTGACACCCATTCGTTTTATTGAAGGGAACGTGCAACATTCCAGTGTAGAACCCCTAAATGCAGACCGTCGGGATGCCCGGTGCGGTACGTAGGCCCTTGTCGGTCTCGCCCCTCTGGCCGTAAACCTCCTCTCGCCCCCCTGCTCGTCACTGCCCCTTCGCGGGGGGAGAGATGGGCGGGCGCGCCCCTTTGTGCCCGTACGTGCAGGCGTGGCTGCCGGTGGACTCGACCGTCTCCTGTGCTGTCCGCGTCAAGCGTCCGAGTTCATGGGAGCCGTCAGTGGGGGCCCTCGGTTGGTGATCGGGGGAGATCGGGTGGGATTCGGCCGGGACCTTCCTGTGCCACGGCGGGGTACCCGACAAACCAGATGCCGTGAGCCTCTGCTCCCTTTGCCGGAGCCAGAGCCACATAGCCGTCCGCCGGGGCGGCGCCTCATTCGACCACAACCTCAGATCAGACGAGACAACCCGCTGAAATAAGCATATTACTAAGCGCAGGAAAAGAAACTAAGAAGGATTCCCTCAGTAGCAGCGAGCGAAGAGGGAACAGGCCAGCGCTGAATCCCCGTCCGACGGGCGGATTGGGAACATGTGGCGTATGGAAGACCGCTTACCCGGGGGCTTGAGTCCTTCTGATCGAGGCTCATCCCATGGATGGTGTGAGGCCAGTAACGGCCCCCGTCGCGCCGGGGTCCGGTCTTTTCGGAGTCGGGTTGCTTGGGAATGCAGCCCAAAGGGAAAGTTGTGCTTGGATCCTGGACTTCCTGACCGCCAGGCCACAGGTGGTCAGGGTGGGCAGACACACCTCCAAACCCCTCACCCTGAACACAGGATCCCCCCAGGGTTGCGTCCTCAGCCCCCTACTGTACTCCCTGTACACACATGACTGTGTGGCCAGGTTCAGCTCCAACACCATCATCAAGTTTGCGGATGACACAGTGGTGGTGGGCCTGATCTCCGACAACGACGAGAAGGCCTACCTGGAGGAAGTTGCTGATCTGTCACTCTGGTGCCAGGACAACAGCCTCATCATGAATGTCACCAAAACTAAGGAGCTGATTGTGGACTTTAGGAGGGTACAACAACAGAGGACGTACTCACCACTGGGGATTAACGGGACTACTGTGGAGAGGGTGAGCGGGTATAAATACCTGGGAGTCCACATCACCGAGGATCTGACATGGTCAACAAACACAGACACTCTGGTGAGAAAGGCAAGGCAGCGCCTCTACCACCTCAGGCAGCTGAGGAAATTTAAAGTTTCCCAGAGGATCCTTCAGTCCTTCTACTCTGGAGCTGTAGAGAGCGTCCTGACAGGAAGCATCACAGCCTGGTTTGGCAACTGCTCCGCTCAGGACAGGAAGGCTCTGCAGAGAGTAGTGCGTTCGGCTGAACGCACTATTGAACTACACTCCCACCCTGCAGGACTTGTACACCAGGAGGTGCAGAACCAGAGCCGGCAGGATCATGAAGGATCCTCACCACCCCAACAACAGACTGTTTCAGCTGCTGCGGTCAGGCAGGCGCCTCCGTAGTCATGCTGCAAGAACAGAGAGACTGAGACGGAGTTTCTTTACTCAGGCCATCAGGACTGTGAACTCCGACCTCACCAGGACCCCCACATAGACCCACACAACTGCCCCTTTTAGGCACACACACACACACACACTTACTGTAAATATTGTGTTGTTTTTTATTGTAAATAGTGTGTACTTGTTGCCCTTGCACATTCCTGCTGAGCATTGCCACTTTCATTTCACTGCACACCCTGTGTGTGTATGTGACAAATAAAACATCTTGAATCTTGAATCTTGAAAACAACTTTAAAGAGAGAGTTCTACAGGGCGTGAAACCGTTGAGAGGTAAACGGGTGGGGCAGCGCAGTCTGCGCGGGGGGATTCAACTCGGCGAGACAGGGACGCCGCGGTGCGTGAGGATCCCCTCGTGGGACATCTGCACTCTGTCGGCTGGCCCTCGCCGGGCACATTTTCTCCGTTGCGGTGCGCCACGACCGGCTCTAGGTCGGCTTGGAAAGGCTCAGGGCGAAGGTGGCTCGTGGGCTCTGGCCGCGTGCTTTTTTACAGCACAAGCTTCTTTTTTTTTTGAATCATTTCTTACCATTGGCGGCCTGAAATGCCTATCTCTAACGTTTTATTGAAACGTCTCTGATAGTAATTCTCGCAGATTTGATGTCATCTGATTGGCCAAGTTTGATCGGCCGTTTTGAGAACGCCGATCAAAACCGATAATGGGAATAACGGCCGATATGGATCGGCGCCAATCAGATCGGAGCATCCTTAAAAAATACATTCAAATCAAATGTACAGAAACTTATATTTTTCCATCTTTGCATAGTATGTGATTGTATCTACTATATATACCTCCTCTGTTAGTGTTATGTTGTTGTTGTCTTGCAGAACTAAACAGATTATCTTTCTTACAACACACATGCACGCAATCACACACATACCTTGGACATTTTTAGGTTTTGTCAACTAAATATTACTGTGATCTTTAAATAAAACGCTTGTTATATTTGTTTTTCTGGGGCCACAAACAAAATGTTTCATGATTATGACAAACCTGTCGTTTAATATGTTGTAATCTTCACGTGACAGCACATCATGATGATCATGTTGTTGTCTCTCTCTTTATCCAGCCTCCTATTAATAATTATACATTTTCTAACAACCAATTGCTAGCTAGTTTATATTCCTCAAGTCTTTACCATCAGCCCTTGCTTGTGTCCTTTCATGCTCCAAAAGATAAGAGCGAGTCCATCTCCTCCAAGTTCAGATAGTTTATTTAAATTCTGTTATTAGGCCTTATTCAATTTAATTCAATTCAATTCAGTTTATTTGTATAGCCCATTTTCACAAATTAAAAAGTTGCCTCAGAGTGCTTTACAATCTGTACATAAAGACATCCCTGTCCCAGAACCTCACATCGGATCAGGAAAAACTCCCAAACAACCCTTCACGGAGAAAAAAGGGAAGAAACCTTCAGGAGAGCAACAGAGGAGGATCCCTCTCCAGGATGGACAGGTGTAATATATGCCATGTGTACAGAAGGAATCATTATACACAAATTAAAACACAGTAACAACACAATCAATGAATATGACAGAGTGTATGAATAGTTGGTAGTAGGCATATTCCACGATCCAGACCTCCATGATCTAACACTGTGATTAACACAGAGGCAACTGATAACTAAACGTAGCTGATCTACTGCCTGCTAGACGCTCAGGAAATTGAACTCTAAATGTTGGATTGCACCCTGCATTTACTCCATAATCCTAAATCCATGTATTTGCTATTGGAGTTTAAAAATTTGATTGTGACGTTTGACACAAAGATTCAAAACTCTTCCTGAAAATGTCGTGAACGAGTTGCAGATAAAGTTCGTAAAGTCACTGTCACCATGACCCGGAATTATTCACGATGGTTTAATTTAGTGGTTGAAATGCGTTCTTGATTTCTTATATTGCTGCATCGTTGTACTTTTAGTGGGAAAGTGGAGTAAACTAATTCATAAAGCCTGATGTCAAATTATGCAGGAATTTGCTTGGAAATTCTTCAGAAAGCTCTGCTGTGGAGTCGCTCCTGCGCTGTAAAGTGTCATTTGATTATTATTCAGTCTGCAAACCCATACACTATCACTCATATGTTCAGTCCATTGTGTAGTTAAAAGCCTTTATGAAGTGGCTGTGGATAATAAAACGCTGGATGCTGCTTAACAATGCACCGCCTCTTCGTTGCTGCAGCTAAATTGAATTTTGCGTCTGTCGAGTCAAGTATTTTTATGGAGTGTTTAGAAACAGGAGTGGCAAAAAAAGCTTCAGGGAAAACAGATGACACAAAGTAGGACCATAAAAGCTGGGCCATGTTTCCTGTGAAGAGATCGTACCAACTGGTGTAACGATGGATATCAGTAAAGGTCTGCTCTGAGTCTTTCCTGGAGCTCCTCTCTGTTTCGTGCATGCATGTCGAGGGCAGAGCTGGAAAGAAACACAGCAAACGCTTTCAAACTGCTCACCGTGACTCAGCAGATATCAAAATGTCTAAACCAGTGCACTCCGATAAAGAGATGAAGTTGGACAACAATGGAACATCCACAGCCATATTTACAATATTTTCATTGATTTACATTGCTGTCAGATGACTGTTCCCAACAATAATACAACAATGCCAATATTATCTTGAATTAGAGACATACGTTAAACCACAATGATAAATAAAGAATGTATTAATTGAATTGATTAATAAAAAGTTCCCTTTGATTTTCTTGGAGGCTTCTGCATACCATGTCTTTTGTATGATCAGTGATTGCTGAGTGATAGTCTCATTTCAAGCGTGTAGTGCAATTTTCCAATTTTAACAATAATACAATTATATTTTATATTTTTTCTCCAATACATTTAAAAATATTATTTGCCTGGTGTGATCAACAAGTCTTCCTTCAATCATAAAACTTTGAGCAAACCAAGAAAAGGAAGAACACTGACAGATGTTGACACTCATCCTTCATGTTATTCAGTAAGATCAGATGTCACAGCACGATAGGGGAGCAGCTTTCTCTGTCACCTTCTGTCTGTCTCTCAACCTCTTACTTGTCCTTCTCTTTTCTCTGTGTCTTCTGTGTTGTGAATATCCAAGAGCTATTTCTCCCCCGCTGTCTCAAACTACCATGAAGATGTGCAGGGGGGCGGCTGTAGCTCAGTGGGGTAAGTGGGGTCGTCCTGCAACCCCAAGGTCGTCGGTTCGATCCCCGCTCTCCCCATTAGTTGCAAGTCAAAGTGACCTTAAGCAAGGCACTGAACCCCCAGTTGCTCCCCGGGCGCATCACTGCAGCCCACTGCTCCTTAATAACTAAGGATGGGTTAAATGCAGAGAACACATTTTGTTGCATGTGTACCTGTACTCTGTGCAATGACAATAGATTGAATCCAATATAGTACTGAGATGTTTGTATCAGTAAATGATGAGCATCGGTGGCTCCTGCTGTTTTTTCCCCTCATCGTCTGTTCCTCTGTCTTTGCAGGCCAAGATGGACATGCCTCCAGTAACAGCGATTGGAGCAAAGGCAGCGCCGGTCATGGCCACTAAAGTCGCACAGCCACCACTCACAGGCATAGGTACAGCATCATCATCGCACACAGAGGCTCCCAGCGCTCTCACGTCTTGCCCACTGATTCTCTATTATGTAATCGGTGTGCTGTCTAATCTAATCGGGGATTAATCTGCAGATATTAATCATAGTGGAGGAGTTTCACTTCGTGGCACAGTATGTTAAGTAATTACGTAATGACTTGGTCAGTTAGTTGATTTGGTATTAAGTCATTTGATTTATTTGTACAGTCGGTGACGCGTCTCTTGGATATTTCTGGATATTTTTTATTCCTAAAAACGAAAATTCAATGCTGATGCAGGAAGTACTACAAGTATTATGAATGGTAAATGCATGTATATCAGTCCCACATATGACCATAAACAGATTTGATCAACAGTTAATTGGCAACAATAGTGAGAATTATTTCAATATTTTTTTGAAACAAAAATCAAATGCAATTGCTGAGATGGATAGCAAACAAATCTTGGGTCTCAAGTAATGACTGAAGCACATCTATTTTAAAAAATCGGGCCACTAAAAAGCAGAACCCATTTGATGCCTCCTGCCTGATGAGCCGGCCTCCTGTCATGGCCCACTTGGCACAACAGATGTTGTCTTAGAAAAAGAAAAAAGTACGCACACTGTCAGAGACCACCTCATATTAGCTTTGCACAAATGCTGACCTAAATTGTCTGACATCAATTGTCCTTTGGATATGTCTCTGTCTTTTCCTTTCCTCATTTCTCTCTCCTCTGTCTGTCATCCTCTCTTCATCTCTCCATTTTTCTGTCCAGGCTCCAAGGCAGGTCCTAGGCCAGGAGGTATTGGCAGTGCAGCAGCAGGTCAGCCTGGCATGGAGGGAGACAGCATGTTGTCCAAGATGCTCCCTGGATCTGCCGCTGAGCAGGCCGGCAAACTGGGAGAAGGTACACCAATCATGAAACAAAACATGACTACCAAAAAAAAGACACAAAACAACTGCAGAGCCAAAACATGAATAAAAAAAAGACACAAAACGACTACAGAGGCAAAACATGAATACAAATATACACAGAACTACTACTGAGACAACATAAATGCAAAGATACATAAAACGACTACTGAGACAAAACATGGCGACAAAGAGACACAAAACGACTACAGAGACAAAACATGAATGCAAAGACACACAAAATTACTACTGAGACAAAACACAACTACACATCAACAAGTAAAAGCCTTATCATTAATAATGCAAACAAATTTGAATATATTTAACTTCTATTTATTTTTCTCTTTCCTTCAGCTATCACCGGTTTTGGCAAGAAGTTCAGCTCCTTATTCTGAGGTGTTAAAATTAAGGTTGGTATTTTCCACTGTTCTTTCTCTTATGTATCCAAATAAGTCATTTGTAATGGCAGACAGCTCACTGCAACACTGAAAAGAGACAAAGAAACTGGAAGGTGATTTATTATCTACTGTGGCTTTAATTTTATGGAAAAGGTTGTAGCCGAGGTTCTCACATTCAAACAGCTTCCCTTCAACAGTATGGTCTTGTTTTTTCACCCAAGCTGAAGATTGCGCTTGTTATTTATTAACTTCTTTTTCTTTTATGTCCAACTCTCTTAATATATTGTCCATTCTCATGAAGGCGTTGTCTCAGGAACACTGGAAGGGAATTTCCTCAAATTTGGCACAAACATGCACTTGTATTCTGAAAGGACCTCACAAATCCCTTTTTGGACCATAATTCAAGTTTCCGCACGTTAATTATGACAATTTCACACAAATGTCTAATAGAATAAAATGATAAACTGATGACATTTTGGATGGACATGAACGTAAAATACAACATGACTGATTGGCGGGGACATTCAAGTGTGAGGTGGTAATTCTAGTTAGTCAATAATTCATGTACAAAAGAAACTTCTTATTTTTTCTTCAGTGAAAAAGTGCATCCGAAGATGGGCAATCAAAATAAATCTCTGAGACGCTGCTGGTTCAATGTCTGCTGGGATGTTGACAGATCGTTACAGGGTGTTCTTGTAGGCAGTAGAGAGTGGGCCGCTTAAAGATGTTTACTCAGAACAAGCAGCGTGTCTTTATCTGAGTGTTCACTGACTGTGCTTCTTATTGTCCTTTTATTATTGAGCCTTTCCATTCCATTATCCATACCGGTTGTCCTCATTAGGTTTGCGGGGCACTGGAGCCAATCCCAGCAGACATAGGGCGAAGGCAGGGTTCACCCTGGACAGGTCGCCAGTCCATCCAGGCTTTATTGAGCCTGTGCATTGAAAATGGTCCATGCTGTGTCTTGTTATTTAAATGGTCTACATTCAGGAATCCGAACGATGTGCAGCTTGACTTGCATTTTGCTTATCAAGACAGTTCTTAAATGTCGAAAGTCTTCTCTAAATTGGAAGTCACACGTGAAATAACCGACAGTGCCTGCTGTGGCTTTGAGGTCCAGCAACAACACAGCATTTCAGGGGAGTTTTAACATGCTGTCATCTCTAACATGAATTTCAAAATGAATATCCACTAAACTGACTGAATGTCTCCATGTATTTGCAGGGCTCTGTAAATGTTAAATGACCAAGTCACGAGGCCCCGTACCAGAAAAACCTGTGAAGTCCCCGACCCGCCAGCTTGTTTACTAAGAGAGAGAGAGAGAAAGAGAGAGGAGAGAGAGAGGAATAAAGAGAGATGAGCATACTGGTGAGTACTAATTGTCAACATGCAACATACTTTAACTTGCAAACACTGTATCTCTTGGTAGGTCATTGTTTTGTAAGTCACCCACAAATAATATAAGAAACGGTGTACAGTAATTGGTTTTATAAACATTTTGTCTTTCAACTTTATCCCATGTTGGACAGTAATCATTTTCTAAAAGATTATGATGATATTCCATATAACTTCATGCAGCCTTCTGGGATTAACAACCATTCCTGTGGACAAACTCCATTTGGACAAACTGGATGGAGTCAAATAATGTCCAAATATGTATCAGAGGGTGGATGTTTTATAATAAGAAAAACTAAAATGTGTCTGCTTCCTCTTGCAGCCAACGAGGACTGGAATCCTCTGGATACTTCATGTCTCAGGCCTGAGCACACACTGGCAGAGAGAACATGTGGCTCTCTCTGGCAGACCGGACAGTAAGTTACTTTTCACTTCACCGAACTCATCCCATCAAGATCTGTTTTAAATCACACGTACAACCTTGAAGTTTGGGTCAAACTGTTCCGTAAACCATGATTTATTTCCGCTGTATTGCTGTAAGCCACATGATGTCTTCCACTAGGGAGCAACACAGTCAGACATTTTCAAATCCTGTATATAATGACACAGGTGGAGTTAGTTGAACACTTCAGCTTTAAGTTGTTCTCATAGACTTCCAAAACAATCAGACTTTTTGCCGGAGGAGTCTCCCCCTGCTGGCCAGTTAAAAGAATGTGAGTTTGAGGCACTTCCATCTTGGCTGAAGGTTGTCGCTAGTTTTGATATCGAGACCACCAAAAGCGAAACTATTTTTCGCGTCGCCCAGAACGCGTGAGTTTACTCGCTCGACCATTCACCGTGTTCTCGCCATAACCGTCGAGACGCTCCGCGAGGGGCGGGGCTTATCTCCGTGTCTCGTCTTCGTAAAGACCGTTATCATTTCCTTCATCCACCAGAATAACTAACCACTAGTTCTGCTTTATATTTGTTGTGGACATCCCACACACTAACGCCCTCGTGTTTGGGTTCATGACATCACCCGTAGGCTCACTCAGCTTGGTCACTTTCACCGATGAAGTTACTGTTACGTCTGAAAGACTTCCGCTTCCAGCGCTACGAGAGCGGAACTCAAGAGCTGATTGGCCCGAGTTGCGAGATGACCGCCTCAAAGTTGAAATATTTCAGCTCAGGGCGAAAATTGCGCCGCTGAAAACGCGCCACTGTAAACGCGTCGCCCACATCGCGTCGCCCCAAAGCGCCGCCTGGAAAAATATCGCGTCTATCGCAGCCACACGCGTCTGTACGTTGACTTTTCATGAGATTCGGTCGCGCGAAAAAATAGTTTCGCTTTTGGTGTGAACGCACCTTTACTCTGGTCAACAGAGGACAGCAGTATGATAATATGTGCTGCAATGTACCAACAAATGCCGAGAGGACGACTGCAAGTTAGTGAACATGGATGGAACAAAAGACTTTAAAACTTTGCTTTGCAAAGAAAATCAACAAACAAATTCAACACATTAGTTTAATTCACACAATGCACTTAAAGTAACTATATATTTAGTTTGTTGACAAGAACACTCATCATTAATCTTACCCTTAAGAGACTAATCTTGTACTCTGAGCACAAAAGCACAATTTAAATGTACTTATCACTTTGACTTTGGGCCATTTGTACATCTGTATTTATCCCTCTCCGTATCTCACTTTTCGTCATGAGACGAGCTGCCTGTGCTGTGAGGTCCTACAGCTCCACCTGAAGCCAGTTGTGTCACTGCTTTTGTGTGGTTTTTTTGCATACGTTGTCTTGTTTTCTGCTACGGATAATCACTGGCATCTTCTGTAAGATTAAATGCCTGCAGCCAGCCTGGCCAGAAATAAATCAGCAAAAGTAATTCTTGTTCCAAGAGCATGCCCGTGATTCATGAACCGCTGTCTGATTGTATCCTATTAGAGTAAATTGACAATGTAACATTAAACAGAGAGAATAAGCATCAGACATGTAGCTCATTTGGTCTTGTGATGCACTGCAGGATCAAAGTAACATGCTGCTTAGAGATGAAACTCAGTGTCCTGAGTGTCTTTAATCACCTCTAAATGTGAAACTCTGAGCCTCACCAACCAAGAAGTCTCTCAGACCGCCTGATTTGTTTCCTTTCTTGTTCTTACTGTGATCTTGTCGCACATTTGTTTTGTAAAATATATAAATGTCCAAGGTATACTTGGGGCTTTATTTATTTATTAGCATTATTTACAGAAGTATTCCTGAGGTGTGATGAACACCTTGAGACGTCGACCTAAATATAAACCGGTGAGACCAGATTTACCTTACACAACACCAAACTGAAAAGACAGCCGCAGAAGTGTGTTCCAAACCATTTTCAGTTGAGGGCAACATTAGCTAGCTCACTATCTTGTTGATCTTCAGTTGGCAATGTAAGAACGGATTAAATTTAAATATGTTGACAGTGAATATTTTGAAGACACATTCAACGTAAAACTGCATTAGCTAATACAAAACCTATGGCACGGTGGCTCAGTGGTTAGCACTGTCGCCTCACAGCAAGAAGGCCCTGGGTTCGAATCCCGGTCGTTCCAGGTCCTTTCTGTGTGGAGTTTGCATGTTCTCCTCGTGCCTGCGTGGGTTTACTCCGGGTACTCCGGTTTCCCCCACCATCATAAAGACATGCACCGCAGCCTCACCCCGGTCGTATGGATGTAAATGAATGTTGGTGGTGGTCGGAGGGGCCGTAGGCGCTGATTGGCTGCCGTCAGTCTGCCCCAGGGCAGCTGTGGCTACTGATGCAGCTTACCACCACCGGTATGACTGTGTGTGTATGACTACTGGACTCTGGACTCTGTAAAGCGACTTCGGGTGCCTTGAGAAGCGCGATATAAAATAAATGATTATTATTATTATTATTATTGCAAATGAGTTAAGTTAGAAATGTGTCATGTCTGGATGAACTGCTTGATTTTATATATATATATTAGGGCTGTGAAATGATTACAAATTTTAATCAGATTAATCACAGGTTTCTGTGGATTAATCATGATTAATCACATATATACATTCAGGGTTTTTCCTGGGTCAAAATGGGTCTTCGGTGCTCCAAAAAAAGTTTTGGCGCGCTGCGCGCGCACCATCTGTTCATTGAGTGAGTGAGCAGCAGCTGGCCGCTCGGTCCATTCGCGCACCTCACAGTTGCGTATTGATCAGACAAGAAGACACGCTTATCAACTCCAGTATCTCCCCTATTATAACAGGGGGAATCTCCACCCGTCACCCTGTAATTTCCGTCTACCCCCTCCCCCCCGTCAACAATTCTCGGCTCGCGCGACAGAGCGATGCGCGCGCCGGCATCGAAGCTCTGCGGCGACCGCGATCGACATATTGAGCACCCCTGCATTAAAACATTAAAGAACCGAGAGTTTTTTTCAGCGTGAGAAATACGATGTGTGGCGGGAGTGCCTGAGTTAAGACCGAAATGCGTGAGTCTCACGCTCAAGGCGTGACACTTGAGAGCCCTGCATTGCTCACCAGTGCGCGCGCCAGCATCGGAGCTCTGCTGCGCGAGCCGAGAGAAGAGTTGTTGACGGGGGGGGGGGGGGTTCAAGTGACTTTTTTTCGTCCGGATGTGCGCGCACACGCCGGCATCCGAGCTCTGCGGCGCGCGAGACGGAGATCGGAGTCGTGTTAACGTGACACGTAGAGACAGAATGACATGCTGCTGGAGAGACGACCAACAACAGACGGATTGGAAGCTCATTCTTCGCATGCGTTAAATGCGTAAAAAAAAAAAAAAAAAAGTTACACCTGTAATTGAATTAACTGAGTTAACGCGTTATTTTTCACAGCACTAATATATATGTATATATATATAATATATATACATCTATATTTAAAAAGGTAACATATTCCAATCAGGAGCCTGAAACAAACACTTTTCAACCAACTTATTTCAATAGAAAGGGGACTTAAAGAGGATCTAATGAAGGCATCTTAGTTTGACGAGTTAAGAGCAAAAAATAGCTTCAGATGAATTTACAAATACTTTTTCATGATATGGCTCAGGTGTAGAGATGGATTATGTGAGATGGGGCAATGAAAATAAAAGCTGCAATAGGAAAACCTGTTTCAGTCTTTTGTGCAGTGGGTTACAATACATTCTTCTTTTGCTCCCGCTTTCTCCCTGTGGCGTCTTTCCTCGCTCTCTCTGTCAAGAGTTTCACTTTCTCCTTCGCTCTCAGCATGTCTCGTCGCTTCCATCACTGTATGTTCGCAGTCTTAGCTTTTTCCACTTTTATAAAAAATCTCTTAAAACTGCAGGGCCAAACTGTGAGAAGCAACATGTCCTTTAAGCCATGTTGTGGCCTCAGTGGGTCCACTAGCTGTTTTTTGTGTACCAACCCTTTGGAGGCCTGTGTTCACTGGATGTATTCTGCTGGCCACCTGTAAATATACAGCATGTTCATCTTAGTCAGGCACAGTGGGAGAGAAAACCAGAAGGCAGTGATTCCAAAAAGATGCAGACAGTAAATACTCATTTGGGAAGCAAACTGGACCTACATGTACTGTGGCAACCCAGGGGACATGGAGGCAAGATTCAGAACAAAATCAGGAGATTCAGAGACAGTCATAGCGCAACATAAAGTGTCCTTTAATAAAACAGATAGGGAAAGGGGGGGGATGGGTGTCTAAAGTCAACGAATGATTCCTCCTAGTCGGGGTCTTTGGCCTTCGGTCTCACGCCTGGTGTGAGAAGGCTCCTTTCTCCTGTGTGGGCAGAGGAGAGAGGTGAGTGTGCTCGGTTACCAGTGGCGGTTCGTCCATAGGGGGCGCTAGGGCGCCGCCCCTCTTAAAATTTGTAGATGAAAAAAAAAAAGAAGAAGAAAAAAAAACAACAACATCCTGTCAAAAAACATTATATGCCAAATCATTTAAATAGTAAATATACCGTGTTGACGCGCTAAATGTGTGTGGGAGACCGTCAGCCTGTCAACAACCACTTAAGTTAATGTGAAAAAATTAGGGCTGTCAATCGATTAAAAAAAATTAACTAATTAATCGCACATTTTGAAATTGCGATTAATTAATCGCGATTAATCGCGCTTAAAAGTGTTTTCCTTCTTTTTAAAGACAAAACTTCACACAGAGCTGTGTTTTCTAAGAGGCTCCTACATATACAGTGCCAGCGAGGTATTTAATATCGTGGATGATAAATTGTTTCTTCAGTGAAACATCAGATTAGTAAAAAAAAAAGTATATTGAGACCCCATTGGTCCTGTCATCTTTAACATTGAACAGCAGCAGAACCAGTGGCCTTGGTAACTGACTGACATTCAAATATGTCACGTTAACCCTCTGGAGGCTGTGGGCATTTTATACATTTTACAAAACAAAAAAATTCACCGTTTAAAGTCTTTTGCATGTGACACACCCCCACGTGTTATACATCAAACATTCCAGAACAATCTCAGCTCTGAAATAAGGCTCATTGTCCTCACGCCGTGTTCTCTGGTTCTCTGACTGACAGGCTCCTAAATGAGCCTAACCTGTGAGATGGGAGGTCCTTTGTGATTTACTGAGTGTTCATTGGTTGTTTTTTTACCGAAATGTTGACAGACAAACGGATTGACAAATCACGGTGAAGGTTTCGTGTGACGAGTTCTTTCCGCGCCGCGTCACCCGACACGTCGCCCCTTCGTTCCTCTGTGTATCAGAGGGGGAGACGGGAGGAAGGAGGAGCAGGAGGAAACCCGACTGATTCATCCACGAGTTAAACTGATTTCTGCTCCTTATTTTCGCGGAGAAATAATTGTTTTAAAAACGGAAACAGTGTCAAACCGTATTGCTGCGGTTTAAAAAAAAAAATTTTTTTCGTTAATTGCGTTAAAATATTTTAGTGCGTTAACGCGGCCAAATTAATCGCATAGATTAACGCGTTAACGCTGACAGCCCTAGAAAAAATATAATATATCGCCATTATCACGGAGAGAAGCCCCTCCCCTTTTTGGAGGCGATCTAACGTGTGTGTACGGCATCGATAAAACATTTCAGTCGTTTCGGCAAGGACCGGCTTCTCATTGGCGGATGAAACGTGAATCTTGGGTCGCAAAAATGTGCGCTCGTTGGCCAATGACATCGTTTTATTATTTCACGTGACTGGACTATTTGGCAGATCAGAGACGTATCGTTCCCTCAGCCCAGAGAGCTCCAGGAGCTACGGGAGCAGGTTGCTAACGGAGCTGTCAGCTGGTGCTCAGTGAGGAATGCGCTGTTTAATTTCCCCTGTCTGTTGTTCCAAAGGGACTGAAACTCTCTGGACTACAACGGGGTGAGGGATCTAAAGAGCTGCAGACAAGTGTAAAGCACGAATCTTGCCGCAGTTATCTAGCTAAGAGCATGGAGCTAACTCGCTAACAGCATGAAGCTAACCCTGTTTACAGTCAGCAGAAGGAGACCGAACTGGCATCGAAACACAACGAAGAAGTTCTGAAAAACAGACACATTCCCTCAAGAATAATGGAAACAGGCTGGTTACAGACATGATTGACTTTAATCAGAGAGTAAAGTGACCACTTTAAAGAGAGGAGGCTACTTTTCTTTACAGTAGTGGGTCTACTCTGTCACCCAATGTAACATGTGCTGCTTATAGTTAGGGCTGAATCAGGTTTGCCCTGGTCCAGCCCCTTGATATGCTGCTATAGGCTTATAGCTGCCGGGGGACGTTTTAGGATGCACTGAGTACCTATCTCCTCTTTTTTTCTCTCCTTAAGGATGAATTTTCATCTCTCAATCACACGTTACTAACTCTGCTTTCTCCCCGGAAGTCCTTTTGACTTTACGTCTCATGGGGTCATCGGACCCTATGAGACGGCATAGATCCTATCTGCCTGATGGATCGTCTGGGTCGTGGAATTCCTGCTCATGACTACGCCACTGTCCTGTTGAGACTCCGCCCACTCCTCCTCCCCACCGCCATCTGCCTGATGGATCGTGGAGGTTTCCATCGTGGAATATGCCTACTATGAACTATTCATACACTCTGTCATATTCATTGAATGTATTTTAACTCTAAATCTGTCCTTCTGTACACATTACATCTATTGCATCTGTCCATCCTAGGAGAGGGATCCTCCTCTGTTGCTCTCCTCCAGGTTTCTTCCCTTTTTTTCCCCCTGAAGGGTTATTTGGGAGTTTTTCCTGGTCCGATGTGAGGTTTTGGGGCAGGGATGTCTATGTGTACAGATTGTAAAGCACTCCGAGACAAATTTGTAATTTGTGAAATTGGGCTATACAAATAAACTGAATTGAATTGAATCTCTGACTCTATTCTGCTCTGAACCTCTTTTATTTTGCAAACCTCTGAAACCCAACCCAATGTTCCTTAACCCTTGTGTTGCCTTAGGGTCATTTTGACCCGACTCAATATTACACCCTCCTCCCGCTTTAGGATTAATTTGACCCCATTCAATGTTTAATGTCGGTGTTCTTTCAGTAGTCAACAAACAAACATAAAGTGCCTCACACTTAAACTTGGAAAACAATATTAATTCTAATAATTTTCTGCAGGTTTTAATTGCTGGCGTCAAATTGAACCCAAAGGGTAAAATATGTTAGTAAATATAAAGGTAACAGGAGGGTGAAACATTGAATCGGGTCAAAATGACCCAAAGGCGGGGGGAGGGTGTAATATTGATTCGGGTCAAAATGACCCTAAGGCAACACAAGGGTTAAAGCTGCTCTGAACCTCCCATGCCCAAAGTTACAGTGTGTTGATAGTTGTTATTGGACAGTGTTGAGCACGGTGTGTTCTTGAAATAAAGCTTTGTTTTTTACAATATTCTACTCAAAACCTCTTTTCTTCTCATTGTTGAGTGATATTTAAACTGCGCCCCCCCCCCCCCCCCAAAAAAATTTCACCAGCCGCCACTGTCGGTTACCTCCTGTCCGATGCAGCTCCTCTCCTGAGGATACAACGATCCTTGTTGTCTCCTCTTCAGTCTTCAGCCTACCACTCCCATGTGCCCATTGGCTGCAGCACCTGCACTGGGAAGTACACACCCTTGATCACCTCCCACAACCTGATTTTAGGGATCCGCCCCCTGTGCTCTCTCTGCTCGGCTTTACTCCTGGTTTGCCACAGTACCAGGAAACAGGAGGTACATGGGATTAAAGACTCCATACGCTTCAAAAGTATTTGATCTTATTTGCCAAAGAATGAATAGATAGTGTGCTCATTTACAAACGTTAGTTACACATGTGCAAAAATGTTGTCAACTTGTAAGGATATTTTGTATTTTGTATATATGTTTTTTTTCATGAAGAATTTTGGCAGCGAGAGCATTTGCAAAAGAAACATGAGCTGGATGACTGAGAGCCTTCTGTCCAGTATGATGTAGATCAAAAGTGCATTTCCTTAACGTATCCACCATCTAGTGGCCAACCATCTTCACTTCAAGACAGCAGTTTATATGTGCAAAATCATTTTTGCTACGGTGTTCATACGTGATACATTATATTTGGTATGGAAAAGGTGGACAACTAATGACCTCTTCGTTTATTTTGCAGATCATGTCGAGCCAACATCCATCTTTAGAAGGACTGCATCCAGGGACCCCAGCCAACGAACGCGGAGCCCGAGAACCGACCTGTAGCAGTTGAACACATCTCCACCCATTCACCATCAAAGAGCTACTGGCTGCCAAAAACTACAGCGAAATTAAAAGAAACAGTTTTTGTTTGTGTTTTTGCTGTTTCTCTTCCGTGCCAGGAGAGGAAGCTCTACTTACATCACAAGAGATCCACTCGGCTGTAGCAGAGAGTGGAAACAACTAATACATGGCTGAAGCAATTCTACTCCTATATGCTGACGACTCAACAGTTCATAGGAGAGCTGCTTGTTCCTGCTTTGCGGGAAATGGCACCTTCACCACATTTATGGTGGCATGCAAGGATCCTTGATTTCACAGTCCTGTGCTCAAACTCGGAATAAGAGCAACTAACCGGCCTCTCTCCTCTTTTTTATCTCTTCTCCCAAGTAAACAATGAGTGGGGGAGCTAAGGAATACAACTTGCTGTGGTACTGCAGGTTTTTCTGATACTAAAGACCTCTTGTTACTTCACCTGTTGTGATGAAGTTAATTGAAATGTCACGTTGGATGAATACGACAATGCTAGCAGCGTTCGCATCTCTTTCCACGGTTTATTTCTATCTACATTCCAGTTTGGAACTGTTAATACCTTTTGCTCCCTCGGTTCCTCACCTCTCTGCGTTTCTTCAATGCTGATTCTTCTTTCTTTCAATCCCCACCCAACGATCCTCAACTCGCCATGTCTTTAAAGAAGTATATAGTAAAAAAAAAAAAGTAGGAATTTGGAATGCATGGAACTTTATATCCAAGACCTTACACTGTTCATCATCACTTAACAGAAGCCAACAAGACACTGGCAAACACATCTTAGCTAGACGACGTAAACAATAACAAAGAAATGAGATTTCCGAAGCAACACACAGGAATTGGGCCACGGGAATAAGAAGAGCCTTTGGTTTTTTAAGAGAAGAAAAAAAAAACGATATGTGGTGTAGACGGGTTGTTATTCAGCCATTGCAGAGCCATTAAGACAACATTTACCTGCAGTGCTTGTGGTGATGGGGTTTCTCCGACTACTCCACAACATATGGCTCTCAGATATTTCTCATGTTGTTGTTGGTTATCATTCTGTTCTCTCTTAATTTGTTCTAATTTTGTTCTTATATGCCTGGTTTTTATGTTGCAGGTTACCAATATCGCCATAATCATTCTTAACTACTCTTGTTTTGAAGTTAAACTGGCATATTTTTTATTACACCGTGAAACACATATTTTCATTACACCCTTTTTTTATGTAGTGTTATTAACCGGAACACTGGCCACAGTGAGATTTATTTATATTTATATTCTTTGTTTTTGATAATTGTTTGTGACATTTTTCATTTATTTATGCTTTGTGATGTTGTGTTACTACATTCATCATGCCCCCTGTCAATTTTCTGACTAGTTATTATTAATACTTATATAAGCAATAGAGTAAGTGGTAAGAAAGTAGAAAGCACAATATTGTGTCATTTTAAAAGTTGGTGGTAAAGAAACGTATTGCCTCCATCTGTCTTACTTACCACTGATGTACCACTTAAGTCTGACTTAATTGTACCGCGAAGGTACTCTAACATTGTGCTACTGCTGGACTAATACATCAGAGAGCAGGTGCTCATCTACAAACAAGAGTGTGATGCCACCCAGATCTTCTCCTCCATCATGTCTTCAGTCAGCCGGTCAGTGGATCGGAGTGATGCGCTGCTTATAATCGCTCACTTGAGTCTGATCTGAAAGCACTGCAGGGCAGCAGAGAGGCACTAAAGCGCAGACCAGTCACACAGCGCGGCCCAACCGGACTAGTTGTCGTCACCTACGGGGGTTTGGGTTCCAATATGATCATTCTGACCCTCCGAGATCGATGTTCATCGATACGTACATCAGTGCGTATCAGTGTGTGTCTTCACTCTGTCAAATGTGCACAGCACACGTGAAAGCACACTCGTAAATGGTGTTAAAAGAAGAAAAAATTAAAAAAGAGTCAGCATTCATGTGACTGAGGAACCAAAAATAACACACTTGGTTGTGTCACAAAGTCCCTCTGCTTTTTTTTTAGCTCTTCATTTTCTATTGTGATGGCGTCCAGACTTGTAACCCAACCCCCGAAAACCTCTCTCTCAGACTGTCAGTTGTCTTGGAAACTTCTCAGGTCAGTGTTCTCCCTGCTGTTGCTCCTGCAGTGCATTGTGGGATCTGAGGTTCGGCACTCAAAACTCTGTCAGGCCAAACATTGCGAGGCCTTCAGCAAAACCAACGAACCAACCAACTTCTGCTGTATATTGTCTGTGTGAACGCTCGCTGGGGACCGTCGCATGCTGCCCGGCGCAGAAAACCTCAAAGTAACCTCTATATTGTTCTGTTCCTAATGTTTGTATGTATGTGTGTGGGGGTCTGTCTGTAAGCGTGTATTTAACAACCATCATCCAACGTGGAAAAAGAAAAGAAAATGAGACAAACATGAGTTCAACCACAACAAACATGGTGGACAGAAGAGGCGACCTCTCATCTCCAGTCCTTCTATGCAATTAATCATATTTTGAAGAAGAAAAAAAAACAGAAACACGAGAAGGGAAGTGAATACACAAATGGGAATAGTCACACGATCATGATTAATCACACCTGATTCATGATCAGCTTCTTGATATCAGTAATGTCAAGATTGCCTTGGCATCCTCCATAGTTCAAGATAAGGAGATTATGTGAATGTGTGTCTGTATAAGATAGGTCAATAAAAAGTTAGGAAATAGCTACAAGGGGATTTGTATGACTTGTGTAAACATGGCACCTGCTTCATCGTCCCCTCCCCCTTCCTAACTGGGAATCTCTGCCAAAAGGGTCTCTCTAAAGATGTGTTGATGACAGCTGGGAAGTTACACTTAGAGTTGAGGGTTGCTGCCACAGATGTGCCACTGTTTTCAATCAAAACTTTTTATGAAGTCATAAAATACAACTCTCTACCTAAACAAGAAAATTAACTTGTCAAATCAGTAATTCCCATTTAAAATAGTCTGTTTGAAAGGAAAACTGCATTAAAGGAAAAGTAAAAAGTCTCTCAAAAAAGGCTTCTCTGTAAATAATAATCTCTTCGCTGGGTATAAGAGCCGGTATAAGAGAAGTATTTCCCAGAAATAACAAGGAAATAAAATGCATTTAAAATGATCAGTTGTCCAGAAAAGAAACAAAAGAGAAAAGTTGTCCAGAGATTTACGTAGAAAATAAAGATGTTTATGACTATAGACTAAATACAATATATATAAAGATTTAGAAGAAACTAATAAAAAGAATAACACATTAAGAATATATTCCCTGATATGGGTTGTGTCTGCTCAGGGGTGAAGAAGAAAAGATCCTCTCATTTTATTTTAATGACCAAAGGTCATGCTCATCGGATTTATCTGACTAAAAATACTGCTGAAGGCTACTAGTGAAGTACTATTCAAGGCATTCCTAAATAATATTTGTGTGTGTGTGTGTGTTTAACCCTTGTGTTGCCTTCGGGTCATTTTGACCCGATTCAATATTTAACCCTCCTGTCGCCTTCGGGTCAATTTGACCCGATTCAATGTTTAATGTCGGTGTTCTTTCGGGAGTCAACAAACAAACAAAAAGTACCTCACACTTAAACTTGGAAAACAATATTAATTCTAATAATTTTCTGGAGATTTTAATAGCTGGGGTCATATTGACCTCAAGGGTAAAATATGTTAGTAAATATAAAGGTAACAGGAGGGTTAAACATTGAATCGGGTCATATTGACCCGAAGGCGACAGGAGGGTGAAACATTGAATCGGGTCAAATTGACCCGAAGGCAACACAAGGGTTAAAGGTGCACTGCCACAACACACTTAAGATTTAAGAGCTAAATACACTGTGGGACATACATTTCTGGGGGGAAAAGTTATCTAAGTATATTTATGTGCATTGGTATTTATTTGAGTTGCAGCATGCTGTGAAAAAAAGTTTATTATATAGAATTTATTTATGAAATTAGGGATTGAAAATATGTGCTTCATGCAGTTTAAAAACAACACTTAACTTTCAACTCCTTTACAACTACACTTTAATTCAAGTTACTGAAACTGTAAAAGAAGTCAGTCTATATTTTTTGAGAAACATTTATGAGATGATTTATCTATGTCAGAATTTATTTTATCATACTGAGCGGGGATAGAGAGCTGGCTAGGAGCAAAGAAAGAGAGATTTAGGTTTCAAATCTATACACACAGAGTGAGAAATGATGTTAATGCCGATGATATCGTTCGATTTATGCACCACCACAATAATCCGATTTTTAAGAATCAGAAAATCTCTCCGCATTTACTCTGCCTGAACAGAGAAATATGTATTTTATGTTATCACAGTAAATCTGATCGGGGGGCTGTAAAATAATGTTAGTTGATGGGTAGCGTAACAACCTGTTCAACAGCACAGGTCACCATGTGTGTAGCTTGCTTTCAGTTTTTATAATATATTTTTTCAGCTTCTGTGGAGAGATTAAAGAGTTATTATTCTAGTTGTGTTTCATCTGAGAGACCACTTCCCACGAACACTGACATCCAGATCAGTGACTTCACTTGGAAGCTTCACGTTTGTGTCAAAGTCGAAACAAATAATATGGACGTTTAAAATTACCCAAAATTAATACCAACTTCCTCCATTGTATGTCGTATTTTTGGGAAGTTTGTAAAGAAATAATATGTTCAATAAAATATTCCTCAATCACTTTTGCCTCAGGAAAGCACACACTAAATGCAGCATCGCAACTGAGATGTTCAATAGACATTAGGAAAATAATAGGTGCATTACTTATGCAGGCGCAATAAATCAAATTGTTTTGTAACACTTTACGACACGAATGTGATCTCACCGTGGCCGCGGTTAACCAGTCGTAGTTCCATAATTGACTGACGCGGCCATGAAGGCACGAGGAACGAGATCTGTGTCAAAATGTGTCAAAAAAATTTCTGCTCCTGTGTGAGTACAGCCACTAAAGGTGACTTCCATATGCATAGCAGCAAGGGCTTTTCTATCCTTTTATCACTGAACAAAGCCATCCTGTTACTGCCCTCGAGCCAGTCGTGGTCACGGTCTATACTCTGCATGGGGTCTGTCTAAATCCAGGAGTGCAAGCTCAGACCACAGCAATCACCAGTGGGCCAAATCACCAAACATGGTTTTTCAAAGGTGTTTGAAGCACAAGTGTAGACTATTTAAAAAAAAGATCGAACTTCTTTCAAATCATGTTTTGGAGCAGAACTCCTGTGTTTATAGGGTTGCAACCGAACATAAAGGGGTTAGGTTTCCAGACGTGTAGCCAAGAGAGGTTTCTTCCACCAGATCTGTGTTTAAAAGAAGTCACATTTCCCAAACGCTTGACGTGTCTCTCAATCCGACATCAAGAGCCTCAGCAATAAGGTCGCATTCACACCATTTTCTTGTTACCCTTTGTGGCACTGATTTGGTATCTGCATTCAGTGTTTTTCCTGACGAAAGAGCCATGAAAAGGAGAAAGACAAACTGTTAGCGCCACAAAGAGTTCAAAAGAGTCGACGGTATTCAAATGCAGCTTGTAATGCTTTTGGGGAACCGGGACTGTGTGTGTTTCTGTGTTCTTATCCAAAAAGGTAGCATCAACAGATTGTACAGTACGTTGTGTAGACACTGTCACCACTGCTTTTGCTGTCAGTCGGCATATAGCAGGACCAGAGAAAGATTATACAATACACACAAATATATCAGAAATATATTTTAAAAAAGGAAATGTTTCAATCGCTGAGAGGTTGCAAAAAAACATTTAAAAAAGAGAGCAAGAATGTTGAAACAAACATAAAAAGTCCATCTTTCACTGTAAAACCATCAGGGAGCGTTTATTCATCTTTCTCATGTAATGCATCTGTAGAAATTACAAGTGCATGACCTGGACACCTCCCCCATCTGACCTAACCCCACACCCCAATCCTTTGACCTTTAACCTCCCGCCAGTGTAAATACTAGATGAGAACCAGAGTCTGCTTTGAACGAACAACTACATGTAAATGAAGGACATGTTCTTTACAACATGGAAATCTCCAACATGCTAACTCACCACAACACACACACATATACACACACACACACTCAGGCACGAGAGAGGCCTTTGCACACCACACACAGCGACACAAGCTGGAGCGTATGCAAGCCTGAACCTCCCTGCCTCAATGTGTGCTTTGTGTGCATAAAAACAGCAAAACCTACACAACAAACCAGAGCATTTGTTGATTTGATTAATAACCGACACAAGTGTGTACGTATGTGGCTGGCTCGTGCGGACTGTTTAAGACTCATTAAAAAAATATATATATATATATTGTATTCGGATATGAAGAAAAAAAATAGATAAAAACATATTGGTCTGTGTAGAGTATCTATACATGTTGTGTTTGTAAAATGAGATGACATAAAAAAAAAGAAAGGAAAAAAAAGTGGGCAAATATTCTTGCTTCCATGTAATTTTTGGGGAGATGGAGATTAAGAGGGTGAGCAAATTGGACAATGTGTAAAAAGTAGAAGAAAAAAAATATATCACATGATAACCCAACTGAATGAAAAAAAAGGGTGAAAACTAAATACAGAAAAAGGTGGAGAGCCTAAAAACGATTACAAAGTGTTCCATTCACTGTTGTAAGTGCAATGAGCTCAACTTCCTGTTCCCCCATTGTAAAACCTTGTGTATGTTTCCGTGTATTCCTCCTGTAAATGGGTGTAGTAGACCTGGTGCATCATGCCATGTAATGTGATGAATGACAAATTATGACCTTACAATACATTTCAATCAGGAAAATAAAGAAAAGACAAATAAAGAAAAACAGAAACTTCTGGGTCGGGTCTTATTTTAGTTTTTGACTTGTTTTGCATATTCAATAAAGTTTCAATTCAGTTAATTTTGTGTAGTGTTAGCATTTTTCAAAGTTGGATGTCTGGCAAAGTAATAATTTAGCCAACGACCTTCTCTTGTTCCAACGGGAGGATTTATTCTCTGATCACACGTACAATACAAGCTCGATGCGATTGCAATCACAGCGGGAGTTATTTTCGGTCAGCACGTCAAAACCCAAAACGACTCTCCCAAAACAAGTCTGGCTCTTCAAGCACCCACATTCCGTGACGTCGTCCTGACCTCGGATCTGCTCGTCTGCTCCTTTCTCACAGGAGGGGGGGGGGGGGGGGTGGGGGCTCGTCCCCCCTCTCTCATTGTAACAACATGATGTGTGTGTGTATGTGTTGCTTTGGGTGAGGCGGAGTAGCTAACCTTCGAGAGGCAGACATATACTTCAGATGCTACATGCTGTTTATTCTGAGGTTTGAAGGGACCTGGACAGGACAGTCCAATTCAATCATTCAGATTAATATTAACAGTAGCCCATTATCATAAATTACAAATTTGCCTCAGAGGGCTTTACAATCTGTACACATATGACATCCCTGTCCCAGGACCTCACATCGGATCAGGAAAAACTCCCAAGAAATAGAAACAATTGAAAAAAAACTTTCACGGCGAAAAAAAGGGAAGAAACCTTCAGGAAAGCAACAGAGGAGGATCCCTCGCCAAGATGGACAGGTGCAATAGATGTAATGTGTACAGAAGTAATCGGTACAGAGCAACAACACATTCAATGAATATGACAGAGTGTATGAATAGTTGGTAGTAGTCATGGACCACGATCCAGACCTCCGTGATCCATCAGGCAGATGGAGGTAGAGAGGAGGAGTGGGCGGAGCATCAGCAGGGCCGTGGCATCAGACCCAGCCAGGTCCGATGAACCCTATGCATCATATGTTACACCGAATACTTAATTATACTCATCAGTTAAATTAAATCTGTTTATTTATGTTGCCCAGTTAGATTTACCTCAAAAAGCATTCGATATTGTCTAACCTTCGTCTCTAGATCTGTATGAGACCACACTCTGTTGTTTCATCTTGTCAAGTTAAATACAAAAGAAAGCTATTTTTATTCTACTCATGTGATATACAGTGGGTACGGAAAGTATTCAGACCCCTTTACTCTTTTCAATGCAGCCATTTGCTAAAATCATAAGAGTTCATATTATTTCTCATTAATGTTCACTCAGCACCCCATCTTGACAGAAAAAAACAGAAATGTAGACATTTTTGCAAATTTATTAAAAAAGAAAAACTGAAATATCACATGGTCATAAGTATTCAGACCCTTTGCTGTGATGCTGATATTTAACTCGCATGCTGTCTATTTCTTCTGATCCTCCTTGAGATGGGTCTACGCCTTCATTGGATTCCAGTCGTGTTTAAATAAACTGATTGAACTTGATTAGGAAAGCCACACACCTGTCTATATAAGACCTTACAGCTCACAGTGCATGTCCGAGCAAATGAGAATCATGAGGTCGAAGGAACTGCCCAAGGAGCTCAGAGACAGAATTGTGGCAAGGCACAGATCTGGTCAAGGTTACAAAAGAACTTCTGCAGCACTCAAGGTTCCTAAGAGCACAGTGGCCTCCATAATCCTTAAATGGAAGAAGTTTGGGACGACCAGAACGCTTCCTAGACCTGGCCGTCCAGCCAAACTGAGAGGTAAAGAAGAACCCAAAGATCACTGTGGCTGAGTTCCAGAGATGCAGTAGGGAGATGGGCGAAAGTTCCACAAAGTCAACTATCACTGCAGCCCTCCACCAGTCGGGGCTTTATGGCAGAGTGGCCCGACGGAAGCCTCTCAGTGCAAGGTGTATGAAAGCCTGCTTAGTTAGCCAAAAAACACATGAAGGACTCCCAGACTGAGAATTAGATTCTCTGATGAGACCAAGATTGAACTTTTCAGCGTTCATTCTAAGCGGTATGTGTGGAGAAAACCAGGCACTGCCCAATACAATCCCAACAGTGAAACATGGTGGCAGCATCATCCTATGGGGGTGTTCTTCAGCTGGGGACAGGTCGACTGGTTGCAATTGAAGGAAAGAAGAATGCGGCCAAGTACAGAGATATCCTGGAAGAAAACCTCTTCCAGTGCTCTGGACCTCAGACTGGGCTGAAGGTTCCCCTTCCAACAAGACAATGACCCTAAGCACACAGCTAAAATAACAAAGGAGTGGCTTCGGAACAACTCTGGGACCATTCTTAACTGGCCCAGCCAGAGCCCTGACCTAAACCCAATTGAGCATGTCTGGAGAGACCTGAAAATGGCTGTCCACCAACGTTCACCATCCAACCTGACGGAACTGGAGAGGATCTGCAAGGAAGAATGGCAGAGAATCCCCAAATCCAGGTGTGAAAAACTTGTTGCATCACTCCCAAGAAGACTCGTGTTGTACTAGCTCAAAAGGGTGCTTACTCAATACTGAGCAAAGGGTCGGAATACTTATGACCATGTGATATTTCTGTTTTTCTTTTTTAATGAATTTGCAAACATTTCTACATTTATGTTCTTTTAATGTCAAGATGTTAATGAAACAAAAAGTTAACATTTTAAAGGGGTCTGAATACTTTCCGTACCCAATAATATATATATATAGAGAGAGCGAAAGAAGAGATTGAAGACTGCAGTCTAAACTGGTTTTTGATAATCTGTGTGTAATCTGAGTTGTGCCAACATTTTTCTTAGTATTCATTTCATTCTAATAAAAAATTAAAAAAAGGCGACGCAGTTCCAAATTGAAATTAGGATTTTATTAGTAGACCTTTCCCCTTGTACATTAATCTTAAACTGTCCAGAGATTAAACTTGACTCCTTACAGTCCCCCACCTGAAAATAAAACCGCTGGTACAATGTTCTCACCAAAAATTGCTTAAATACTATAAAAAATAAATCAATTGCAGAAAACGATATGCCTTTTTGCTCGTGATTACTTCTGTGCAGCACTTGTACACATAAAACATTGACAAGCCCATGATACAGTCCAGGAGAAGGAGGGTCAAACTCAAGAGAAGACATTTGTTTTAGAGAGAACCAACACTCAAAGCAACAGATCTAGAATAATAACTGAGCCACTTCACCAGCAGGGATGACAGTCAACTACTTCCTTCCTGTTTAGGTTCTTTTACCACTGGAGCATCCGTTCAACTCAAGTAGTGTTTATGCGATTGATTTGTAATAACATGACAAATCTACCGACATGTTACTGGCTTATGGATCCGACAGATGTGGTGGCCACGGTAACTCGCGTTACACCGGCAAGTGGAGTTCACTTTAAGCCCCGATTACACTCCATTAAACAACCCCTGTTCCTCTTTAATTGAGATAATTAAATTAAGCACTGTCTGATTTAGCTACGTAAGCAAAAGAAGAAGAAAAAACCTACAACTGAATTATTTCGTAAAACCTCAAACATCATAAATAATAAACATAAATATAAAAACACACAAAAGAAACAAGGGAATGAAAGGAGGAACTAAGCATGACAGATTAGAAGTTTTTTGATTTTTACAAACTATAAGTTGATACAAGATGTGTATTCGCCAAAAGGTTATAATAATGTCCAATTGTTTGGAATATATTAATATAAACTAAGAAGGCAAAGTCATTATTTGGATGTTCATTTAGCATTTTTCTTTTAACAGAAACTAGTTCTCACCAGTGCAAATAGGTGTGCATGGAATGTGTAGAGTCGAGGGGGTGAAAACGGTTCATCATACGTTTACGAAATTCAAATCCCGGCGCGAGACGAGCGAGGGCAGCGAGCCCCGCGGCCTCATAGGGCGTCTGCTTCGACGAGAGCTGAGCAGTCGATAAAGGACTTCCGAGGTCGTGAGCAGTTTCTGCACAAACACCAGACGGCCGTTCGCACAGCAGTTTGCGCTCCGCTGTCCAGTCCCCCTGGAAGAGAGGCTCTTTTTCTTTCACCTTTTGTGCTGACATTCATTAGCATTTTCAATTTCTTTTTGGCAAACTATTGACATGTGGCTTCTTTTTTTTTTACTCCAATCAGTATCCAAACTTTTAGACCCCATTGGCCTTACTACAGACGTTGTGTGTTGTTTTGTGTGGTCATGTTACGTCAGTAGTTGTATTCCTTTCTTTTAAATGATGTAGCATCTCGTTGAGTGTCTCTTTTAGTGACATTTTGTGAGTGATCTCTAGCATCTAACATGTTATTACACTTGTTATTACACTTTTATTAATCATACCTTAGTGAGTGAGATTATTAATAATGTAAATCTTGAGGGGTTCACATTGTTAAATTCCCATCACTGACACAGCACATTCCATCCCTCTCTTGTAGTTAAAATGGCTTAATAAGTGTCTGTACATATTTATACACTCATTCACACGATGAATGCAACGCTGCCGTTACGTAAATGAACTTGGTGTTATTGGCGAGGTCATCACTTTTAATATTCTGTCATAAGGGTCAAACTCCTTTCATTAAGTGGGAGATTTAAATTTAGTCCTCCGGGTTCAACTTTACATGCAGGCAGTGACCATCACATTTGACCTTTAAGGACAGAATGGTTGTGGTTGTCCTTGTAAGAACAGGTCACATGTCATTACTACTTAAATCACATCTGGTTCCTGTTACAGCTCACACCCCCAAAAAGTGTCCCGGATCTGGTAAACCCTCACCTCTGACCTGCCTGTGGGGGCGGGGGGACACAAATGTGCCTTTAAACACAAGGAGCTTGTGAAGACGAGATGTACGAACCAGAGGATGACAAACCTGCACTTGCGTGAAGTCTGTTTTTGAGTCCCAGCTGCCCTCAGCTGTGACTTAGCAGCCAGCAGAGTGAGCCAAGCTGCATGTAAACATTCAGGTCAGCCTGCCCTCCAGCTGCTCGATGTTTTCTTTTACAAAAGAGGGCATTCACGTGGGGCTGTTCGTCCTCCTGTACAATGCTAATTTTACAGACACAGAGAGGCTACGGGCCAAGACGACAGTCACCACTGAACCTGTGCCCCATTCATTCATCGGTTGACTTGTAGGAGAGCATCAGATCATCATGTGGTTTATGGTCAGGTCTAGATGGACATTCCACTGTTATCGAGAGAACATATTTTCTTTAGTCGTTGACTTATTTCAATACATAAACCCTAAGCAGGAGGTTAATAAGAGGCTGGATACTAAATGTTTTAGGGAGACGACACATGGACAGTAATGAGCTCATGCTTGCAATCGATTTATCTCAACTGGTTAAACCAGTATATATTTAAAGTTTTGTTCCTTATAGAGTACAATATCACCGATATTTATTTTCTGAGCTTTAAAAATAAAATAAAAAGCATCTTCTTCTTCTTCAGTCAAAGGAGCATTCACATCCCTGATTTCCCTGCTGACTGGGTGTCCGTCCATGTCCATAAATCCATCAACGTGATTATTGTGTTTTTACCTCATTAATGGCAATGAAAACGCCGTCGTCCATAGGCTTGGCAGCTGGGGAGAAGTTGATTGTAAAGAAGGTAAACATTCAGATTCAGATCCGTGGGTTTAGGGGCCGCTAATTGTTGCTTCGCATGGACCAGCTCTCTGCCGGTGCGACTGGTCAGAAATAAAATGGTCGGGGCAGAGAGATGGGAAACACGTGCTGGTCGATACGTGGTGTGAAATCACACACATTGAAGAACACAAAAAAAAGACCTGAAAACGTAGTTGCTGTTTAGGAGGAGTTACGGGCATTTGGATCCATTGTAAGTCTTTCCACATTGTGCTGGGTGTGTCGGTCAGTTTAAGGAAGATGAAGATGGGTTCGTGGATTCTTAACATTTCTCTTCATCTCATCACAGGCAGTTCATTGCAGGTTATAGAGGAGGAGGCGGATGAAGGCTAGCGGGCTCTCAGTAGATACCAGGCATGTCTTGGTAGTTCCTATTGAAGTAGCCACCGCTGTAAAGCCAGCCCTGGGAGCTCGTATACGGGTTGGTGCCCATCTGAAACCACCTGAGAGAAATACACAGAGATTACAAACTGCAGCATGTACCCGCTTAGTGCATCATGTGCACTGCAATGCGAAAAGGCTTGATTTTCGGCAAAAAGAACATGCATCAACCTTTGTGCAAGCAAAACAGGAAGAGCATCGCAGGTTTGTTTCCCCCAGTAGCTATCACCAGTTACCAGAGCATCAATGTCAGATGTTCGCAGCTACTAAATGCTGACTAACTTAATGCTGTGTGTCCTGTGTCATATTGCCAAGTATCTCCAGTACGACCCCCAAGTCAACAAAAGACGGTATACATTCATTTGCATATTGTGTAATCATGTTGTACCATTTGCATAAAGCTTAGTGGTTGGGTTGGTTGCAGCGAGGGAGAGACTGCATCCCAAGACGAGTGAAGATTACTCTGAGCAGGATTGGGTATGACAAAAAATAGTCTATAAATAAAAAATAGTTAATATGTATGTTTCCCCTACCATTCTATCAGGGTGGCGGCCCACCCCCCTGAAATCTCCGCCCGCCACCCTGTAATTTTCTCTATAGCACCAGATTACAGCCGAAGTAATTTAAGGTCCTTTTCTTAAAGACGTCTTTCTTCTTTTATTAAACTAAACGTCTGTTATTGATCGTTTCTACACAGCAGCATGTCATTTCTGTCTCTCTATGTGTCGTTTTAACACTTCTCGGCTCTCCGTCTCGCGCGGCGCAGAGCTCCGATGCCGGCGTGTGCCGCTCGCCGTGGGTCCCTTTCCTATCTCAGGGGGGGCATCATATATATATATATATATCAGTGTTTCCCCTCGGTTTACAGCTTCAGGGGGGCGGGACTAGTGCCGCTGCTCGCCATGTTGGTGACCTAAGTTTAACTCCTTCACAATTGTTGGGCAAGGAGGAAGTTCCAAGTCTTTTGCCACTTTAAGTGCCTACGTTTTTTATTTTTGTTGCAAAATTCAGGACGGTGCAATTAGTTGTCTCATCTTAAATATGCAATAATACCAGGAAGAGAAGAGACAGGTTCCTAAAACTGTATCTATCTTGGCTATCTGTTCTGTTCAGGCCACTATTCTTGTTTGTTAGGCAGTGTAACTGATAACAAGGAGTTGTTGTTCATGTGCCTGAATACTCTACCCTGCACGATAAGGGTTAACAAAAAAACAAATGTATGAATAATGTGTGTTTTCAAAAAGCTCACAGCAACGTTGCCACGTGATGTTTGTACCATCTGTAAGTTTAAAGCTGGGGAGCACTGAGAGTTAGTATGCGCATGTTTCCCACCTGGTAGACCACTCCTCCTCATTCTTGGCTCTCTCCTTTCTGGCAGCTCTCTGTTTGTCCTCCAGTCTCTCCTTCTCCGTACTGGCCTCATCTGTAGAAGAACAACAAACACAACGTCTACCGATTGTACAATTTATCACAGTAAAAAAACGCTTGGCGAAGGACATATTTAGGATTTCAAGTTCAGTGGTTTGCATCTTTCTTTTTTCATGGATCGCTCACTGAGATCAACAATAGACGGCGACACAGACACCCAGCAGGTGGCAACATTGCCTGATTGCTGTCTAGTGACTTCTCATGGGATGCAAAGAATACAAACATAATACTTTCGGTTGCATATTTTTTAGCTGCAGAAATGTAGCATCACAGGAACGTGTTTTTGTTTTTTTCAGTGACTGAGATAATAATCTGGACCATCAGTTAGATGTAACCTCTGACCATACTTTTAATTGTGTAGGTTTCTGAAGGGCGTTGCTGCCAAACGAGGCAAACAGAACTCCATTAAACACTGATACGGGACTTTTAAATCAAATTACACATGTTGCCATTTTCCATGGCTCTGATGTCCGGCCGGAAGCGACAGTCTGTGGGGGACACGTTGGTCTCCATGCCGGGCTCCAGCTCATTGAGAGACATTGCAAAGTTGGTAAAGTTGTACATCTGGGGGAAGGAAGGAAAGATTGAATTAGGGATGTCGACTGCATTTGTCTTTGTAAATGGAATCTTGAGAGGAAAGATGTGTGCTCACTTCAGGCCAATTCAGCCCATATCTGGCATGACTTATCGCTGTCTACCACTGATTGCCAGAAGAGTGTTGATTAAAAGAGCTCATACACTGCACTTTGGCTTTCTGTTGTGTGTTTTCATTTCCATACCTCAGCAGAATGTGCCGGTCTGGAGTCTATCCTCCACAGCAGAGTGCTTCCTGGTACAACAGAAACCGTCTCCTGGACTTCGGGCATGTCGTCTGCGTCATCGTTCACCGCTCCCACCTGCTCCTCCTGGAAACAACCCACAACATTGTCACTGCCGTTTAAATCAATACAGTTAGGGGTAAATTACATCTTACATCACATTGGAAGGGACTCGGTTTAAACTTTATCTACAGGTAGCGTGTGACGCCACACACTCAAATAAAAAAACAAATAACCAGACAGACTAATACTAAATAGTTAAAGACTTAAAAACAGCCGACACCACAGAATGCTGTGGTCTCATCCAGGTAATCAAGAGAAAAATAAATAGAATTAAACAAGCAATTCTATTCTATTCAGATTATGGGAGAAATAAAAGCAATACGATATTTTATATTTGCATTAAAAATTTAAGCCGATTGAAGAAACAGGTGCCAGTTCACAGATTTTCTAACTTGTTCTCACATTTTTTTGCTTCTTGTTGTCTCCTCTCCTCTCCGACTTCTTGTGGGCCTCATAGGTCCGAGGGTCGACACTCCACATGCACTCGGTCCACTTCCCATAGATGACACAGTGCTTCTTTTTACTGGAGAGAGAGAGAGGGAGAGAGAGATTTTTTATTTTTAGAAAACCTTTATTTTAACAACAACAAAACCAAATTACTTTTACCACACATCAACATAATTGCAGCACCAGTCCTGAAAAAGAAAACGTCCATGATGCTCATGTTCTTAAGAAATGAAACATTTAATCCAATGAGGACAGAAAGTGCTTCCTGCCCTTCGTCATGCTGCTGTAGCAGAAGTTCCTGTTCCAGTGCAGCGAGTCCTCTGGCTCCAGGCTCTTCCTCTTCAATCAGCTCCACAGCTCGCTGAGGACCTCTTCTCCTCATCCAACAACACCTTCCTGAGTTCACAAAGGATCTTCTTCAGCCTGTAGAACTCCTGATCCTTGAAGGCTCCTCTTTCATTCTTGGCCGTGAAGAAAGGTGGCAGAGAGGAAGAATGTGTCCCTGCTTGGGAAGTGGTCCTCCACCTTCCCGTGCCACATCTGTTTGGTCTTCCGGAGAAAGGATTTTATCTCCTCCACACTGTAGAGTGGCGACTCAGAGTCAGAGTCCTCCTCCGAACTGGGCTCGGACTCTGCTCCCCTTCTCCTCGGCCTTCTTTTGCCCGCCGTCACCTTCTTGGCCTGCGGGTTCTTGCCGTCCTCTCCGCACTTCCTCTTTAAACGGGGGACTTTGAGGCTCTCCTCATCCTCCTCCATGTCCACCTCGCTTTCCGTTCCCAACACCTCCCCGACAACTGTCTCCCTCTCCTTCTCTGACTCTGCCTTTTCTGCCTCCTCTTCCTCAACCTGCTGGACCACACCAGCCTCTCTCTCTTCCCTCCTCTCCCCCTCTTCCTCCTCACCCTGCTGGACTAGACCAGTACTCCCCCTCCTCTTCCTCCTCCACAACCTGCTGGACACCCCCAGTCCCTACCTGCTCCCACCCTCATCCTGTTGGACACCCACAGTCTCTGATTGTTCCCTCTCCTCACGTTGCTGGATACCCCCAGTCCCCTGTGGACCCTCCTGGTTCTGCCCCTAAGAAGCTTCTTCGCCAGCAGCTCTCTTCTTGTGGCAGTCCCTGGACTGATGTCCCTGTCGCCCACAAATAAAACATTTCCCTCTCCCACGATGAAATATACACAGGGTAGTCATGCCCTGCCACCTTAATGTACACCCTGAGGCAGAGCTCCCCTCCGTGAACCCACAGACACACACAGCAAACATACCGTTTAAACAATTTACTATTTAACGAGGAAAAACACCGTTTAACAAACAATTTACCACTCTCAGCTCACAGCCTCCGTCCTCACGCTCAGAGAGAGAGAGCGAGAGAGAAAGTAGGGGAATGATTGATGGCAGAAGAGGCAAGATGGGGAAACGAGAGAGAAGATAAAGGTGGGAGAGACAGGAAGTGGAATAGAAAGAAAAAACGGTATGGGGAAGAAGAATGGAGAGGAAGGAGTGCACATCGGTGATGAGGAAAAACCAGATTAGTGTAACAACTTTGTAAACTTCACATGCTATGAAATAATAGAATATAGGTGACATCATAACAAACCGATCTCTCACCTCTTATCCTGGATGTATCCCTCCACTTTGTGCAGCTCTTTGCCAAACATCCCACAGGGCTTGAAATTCAACACACACTTGTCTCCAGTGCTGCGGGAGAAAAGAGGAGAGAAGAAGAACCAATCAACGTCTCTTTATTAAATAATAATTACTAGACGCTGGCATATTGCAACTTTTTTCTTGTTTTGTGTTCATAGTTTAAAAAAAACATTAAACATACATGTTATGTGCATGCACAGCGAATGCGCATAATGAATGCTCAAACAATTCCCATCAATATCAAGATTTTAATCAAATTCAATGTTACCAATTGCAATTAGGAGCATCATTGGTGTACTTAAATGTAAACCCTCCTAAGTGGTGTGATGTTTGCAGTGCCAGGTTGAAAAGAAAATGTCAATCAAGCTTCCCCTGTTGTCCATGTGAGGCACTTATCCAGTCAGTGTAAAGCTCAGCACCAGCAAACTGTGCAAGAAAGGGATTTGACTGCTTCACAGCTCCTTGAACTTGTGCTCCAGCGTGAACATGACACAAAGCATGACAACAAATAAGAATAACGTAAGCCTTGCAGAGCTTCCCTGGAAAAACAAAGGTTTAATAAGAGACCAAATTGGTCTGAGAAGACACCCGGAGAATAAACAAGTCTGAAGTTGGGCAGGAATGCTAACCAGCTCTGTGAGTAACAGACACACAGCGTTACCGTGAATGCGTTTTATTCAAACGCATTCACTGTCACGAAAACTTGTGATCAAGTTTCTTCTTTGTGTGTGTGTGTGTGGCTCAACGATGATGTAGTCGCTCTTGAGCACCAATAAAGGCTTCACAACATCCTACATATGATATTATTAAGTTCTATCTCTTTGTAAATTGAATATAGTGTTTGGACTTTGATGGAACACATAGAAAATGGTGAAGAGCATTTTCACTATTTTCTGAAATTGTATAAACTAAAGTATTAATAGAAAAACAAATGTGAAGTAAATCAATAAAAATGCTTATTTATTTGTTAATGTATATTGTTCTTTCTGAAGTAACTTTTATATATTAATATGTGTCCAATTAAAACAAAAATACATTTGGGTAACCATATGTTAACCATGTCAGTTTTGTTAAAAACAAATTGCAATTATGCTTAAAAATTATTGAGGTTATGAACCTAAATCTGACGACATCTCCCATGCATAGTTTACCTGTGGTTGACTATCTCCACTGTGCCGTACTGCTCGATCCAGAGTTTGCCCAGGATGATATTGTGGACACAGCAGTAAGGGTTAGTCCATGTGTAAGCCTCATGGTGCCTGGGGGAGAAGAGACAAGAGGAAGGGAGGTCAAATCCAGGAGGGATGAAGGGAAGGGAAGAATAGAGAAGAAGAAAATGACATGAAAGAATGACAGAGGTGATAAAAAGAGGGAGAGTCTGAATCAGGAAATATAAGATGAGGAACTGATTTTAGATCACAAAGCTGTGATATGAGCGCGCAAGCTCTCTTTTGGACTCACTTGAGTAGCTCTAGTGTGATGGTCCCTTTAGGCTCAGCCTCAACACTCTTGCCCCAGAACTTGAGTTTGGGGTAGATGGAGCCGTGGAAGACGAAGTCCCCAACCAGACTCTCTGCATGGAAGGCACTCACTGGGGGATGATGGGATACCTGCTCCAATACCAGCCGGAAACCCTGATCCTCTCTGTAGAGGGCATTCGCGAAGAAGGAGGTCAAACGAAGAGTGAAAACTGTGTGTGTGTGTGTGTGTGTGTGTGTGTGTGTGTGTGTACCTGGTGAGCTCATAAGTCTCTCCCAGCAGAGGGTTGAAGGGTTTTCCAGTTCTGTCCCACTGAGACGCAACTGCTGACACAGCAAAAGCAGCTACTGCCTGAAGACACACAATATACGGATCATGTTTGTTTGTGTCAGTGAGTGTTTGACATGACAATGTCTAGGTGTGTGTGGGGGGGGGGGGGAGGTGTGCATGCGCGCGTGTGTGTGTGTGTGTGTGCGTGCATGTGTGCGTGCATGCGTGTTGCGTTGCATGTTCTCATCACGCTAGTTGGTTGACTGATCAAATGCACTGGGGATCAGTGAATTAAGTGAGTAACCAGTGTCAAATTAAATTATTCCAATCCTTGATCATTACTAATTCATAATATTTAACCCGTGTATTTTATTAATCACACCACCAGTGCTTTGTTTACATTTACTTAGCAACTGAGCTATCAGTCACAACTGCAATGAAAAGGACTGAAAGTACCGATTTGTTTATGGGGCTCCATTTGTTTACATGACGGAATGTACTTGTATAGAACAATTGTGTGTGTGTGTGTGTCTGACCTGCATGCGCTCTATGGAGTTGGACAGAGAGCAGGCTCTGTTGATGAGGTAAGTGTGTTCCATGTATTCGGTGATTCTCTGCAGGAAGCTCAGAGGCTCGTTGAAGGCGATGGGCATCGTGATCTTTGAGAGTTCCTGTGAGAAGCGCAACACAAAGTTTGTTACATTTTACTACAGAATAACTCTCCTGTGATCTTACGGACTGAACCAATGAACAACACAGCCGGTCCTTACCAGTCCAATGCATTTCTTCAGGATGCTCCAGATACTGACAGTGCTTCTAGAAAACATGGCCGCAGGTAATGACGTCCTGAAATTAAAGAGAATTAGAAATGACATGCAAGTTTGCTCAAAGGATGAGCTTTGGTATCTCTTGACCAACTGATACCCTTAAGGCTGTAGAACGACTTTAAGTTAAAACTAGTGCTGTGAAAAATAACGCGTTAACTCAGTTAATTAAATTACAGGATTAACTAGTTTTGTTTTTTTAACGCATTTAACGCATGCGCAGAGTCTGTTGTTGGTCGTCTCTAACCAGCAGCATGTTATTCTGTCTCTACGTGTCACGTTAACACGACTCCGATCTCCGTCTCGCGCGCCGCAGAGCTCGGATGCCGGCGTGTGCGCGCACATCGAGACGAAAAAAAGTCATTTGCACCCCCCCCCCCGTCAACAACTCTTCTCTCGGCTCGCGCGGCAGAGCTCTGATGCTGGCGCGCGCACTGGTGAGCAAGTTATGTGCCCCCCTGTGTATAAATGTATATATGTGATTAATCATGATTAATCCACAGAAACCTGTGATTAGCCGGATTAAAAATTGGAATCGTTTCACAGCCCTAGTTAAAACACGTTGTATTGTTTCATCAGAAACTCTGATACCAACAGGAGTCATGAGAGAAGGAAGAGGCTTTCTTCTCTTTGTGTGTGTACCCATACCAACAGTATCTGAACTAACAGTTTCACAATGAAAACAGAGGTTCTAGATAAGCGGAGCATGTGTTCTGTCTGGTCTGTTAGCAGGCCTGAACTGCAACATGGAGATTTGAACAGAAATGTAAGATCACAAAGTAAGACATTCACCAGAACTCTGCCATCATATTCTGAGGATTGTGGACCCAGAGATTTGTTCACATGACAACTTTGAGCCACTGGAGTCTCCACTGCGAGAAAATTGCAGACAACAAGGTCCGCCTCCCACTGGCAGAAATATGCGCCTATCTTTTTCTCTCGTTTTCTTTTATGCTAACTTTTCTGGTGACTAGCAGAAGAATAATCACACCAGGCTTATGTGATGAAGCCTAGTTTTCATCACATGGGCAAAGAATACGGCCCCGGTACCTTTATTTCTAGGAATACAGCTTCCGAGTACTGAGTGTTGTCCTCATGACGAAATTCTAGAAGTATTCTTAAAATTAAAACATAAAAAAAAAATGAGGAATGGTGGACAGAAAGAGGTTGAAGAAATATATTTCAATTCAATGAAACGCTGCATATTAGACTGAGATAACGGCAACATTGAAGGTTAGAATCAGGGGCGGACTGGCCATAGGGGATACCGGGGAAATCCCCGGTCGGCCGACGGGGTTGGGCTAGCCAGCCTCTATCCCCAACCGGCCCTCCCTCTGACATCGTCGGCCTCAACTACATTCTATTCTTCACAGAAGACGTTAAATTGACTCTAGTGCATATAGCCGATCATCACTGACTGATATTTATACTACTCCTCACGATCTGTATTCACATTCATGGTTTCCATACCCAGCATCCAACTCGCATATTTACACTCATGGTTTGGATGTTGCAGGTTTTCAGAGTGTTTTAGTGGTTTCAGGATATTCTGCCTTGTTTCTAATCCAGAACACCGGCACTCCGGCAGAGTTGAAACGTACATTTAAGTTTCATTTTTCGGGTAATGTTATCACGTAGCCTCTTGACATGTGTTAAGACTAGAGTCTGAGATGCACAGACGGATGTATTTTTTTTCATTCTTTCTGTGTGGCCCGTTGCCATGGGGACTTTGCGTCACTTGCTTGCAGACAAAGCCGTTTTTGAGCCTGATTTGACAGCATGACACCAAAATGTAAATCATTTAAAAAGGTGGAGCTGACAAGCTCAGGGAGAAAAAGAAGATGTCTGGAGGAAGGTGCATCACACGGATGACCCAGCATGCAACACTACTGATGCCACTGATGGTCACACCCCATCTTATGTTCTGTTCTACAATATAGTTAATACTAATGCTACCCTCTGGATCAGTTTTTTTATTGTGTGGTCTTTCTCTGCTGACATTAATTCTTTAAGGCTCTGTAGTTATACGTATCATCTGATACTAGCCCAGAGTTAAGCATATTCATCTAGCAAACTAAGCCTACCTTGGAGTGTTGCCAATAGCTGGATCATTTTATTTCACGTGTCCATCTAGGCAAATTGGTGGAGACAAATTTAATAAAAAAACAAAAAATATGATATGATTTCTAAAAGTCCAAAATAATGTTAAGTGTATGGGTATATTTCCAACTAAGCCACTGACTGGTCGATATGTGCGATGCATTGCAGAGTGGACAGCGCGCCTTTTATTGAGTGGGCTGGTCTGACAGTAACTCCCGGGCCACTTTTTTCCCCCAGTCCGCCCCTGGTGAGAACAGCACTGGCATATACATATTTTTATAGATTCAGGTTTAGATAAAAATGTATAAATTCATACACCAATCAACGGCGCTACTTATAGACTGGACAGCACATAAACAAAGCTGCCTCTAAAGTTAAATTGCCCAATCTCTACCTCACAGCCCAGGATTTTCATGTCAAAAAATAGCATTGTGGGTTCATAAAACAAACATCCAACCCAAACTAGTAGGAGTTATGGCCCTGCCCAAACACACTGTTCTGGTTTCAGTGGGAGGGTTCAAGACTTTCTGGACCAAATGTAAACGCTGAGACAAGCAGATGGAATGTGGCGCAGGAATGCAGCCATACCTGTGTTTCTTGACGCCGTTCTCCTGTGGCACCGATTCGTTGTTCTTCTGACTGCTGCTGTCAAAGACCACGGCATCTTTGAAACTGACCTCCGACACCCCTTCATAGGACTCATCAGAATCCAGGCCTGTGGGACAGAAAATGTCACAGAGGGATCACGGTTACAACAAATCCCACCATGTGCTTTGCAGAACACCTGCTCATTTAATTGAGTGATTTTAAAACTCTTCACACATGCTTGTCCAAAGTAAAAGACATTAGAAAGTAAAATACATAGTGACACATCAGGATTTTCTATTTTGCTGGCAGTCGGATTTAATGTAAAATGTGAATATTACATAGTCTGTCACTGTATAATGTTGCTAACTACATACATTTGCATTCATTTTTGTATCAGGAACTTCTTGCCTGTGTTTGACTGGCAAATTGTATTAATTGCCTGCAACTGTTTACACTGAGAAACCTCTTTAATGACAAAGCAGTGTGTCACTTTTGAAATTAGAATATGATAATACTAAGTGTCTTTTTATCTGTACACTGTTGAGATTCCAACATTTTAAGATGCAGAAGTAGTAAGATGTCACCAGGCTAAGTGTGTGGTGTTTAAATATGTATTTGTGTTGATCATGAGGACACCTACATGGGATTAAATAGGCAGAAACTGTTTTTGAGAATGTGTGCTAGCGTTGACCTCCACACGCCACCACCAGAGCATCAACAAAGCATGAGTGTTATGTGCTGCAGGGTGGAGCTGCTCGAGGCGGGGCCTTAAGAACAACTTAAAATAGTCCGAAGTATTTATTATCATTTAGGAAACATGCTTACTCAGGTGTCAGCTATTTATTGTTACCATATTAGGTGAGCCTTTTACATAGAAAGGTATCGCAAAGGCCTCTGATATGAATACATAATTCGGTAAGTGGAACAGACTATTCCTGAACAGCCCTTCACTACATGCACGTTGTCACTTGTATGTGGTTCAAAAATCAGAAAAACTTAAACGGTAACGTGAAACAAAAGCTTCGTCCTAAATGGGCTACACTACAAAATGACATGCTGTCATGAAGTGCACTCGGAGCAGAGCTCTGTGATGAAAAGATTATGTAGTCTCACTTTCTGCAACTCATTGTTGGACTAGAAAATGATGGAATGAAAACTTATTTTTTATATCACCAAGAACAATATTGGCATTTTAATTAAATCCTAGTTAACACCTATTATCTTAAATTAAAGGCCTATTGAGGAAAAAAAACTAGACAATAAGGCCAAGCTGGAAGCCACCTGGTGCTGATCACAGCTGACCCCTGTGCACTAATGAATAATACATCTGCATCTGTCTGTTTGTGCCATCATTATGATCATTAAGATGATCATAAGGATGGCACAAAGACAGACCGACTCACACAAACACACGCTTGCATCTTTTATTTATATCTGCATGAAAATAACAACCTGAATAAGTCCTCACAATGGCTGTGCGTCAGCAATATCACCTGACAAGTACACACCTGGCTGGAGGTACAAAAACAATGGCGCTCATAATTACTGACGGAGAGCAACACCCTGCTTCGCCCTGACCTTCCAAACAACGTGAACACTATTAACGATTCAAAATGGATACAAGAGGCTGGGAAGTTGGGAACCTTCATGTTTCTATCGTAGTAAAATGTTCACAGCCACCAAAATACACGTCATCTACATGCTTTTATTTCTCATAATCATATCTCAAGATTCATTGCCGTTCTCACCACGGTACGACTTTTACCTCCGGGTGTTTCAGCAAGTTGCATAAGCGAAGGCAAGGGAGGGTTACTCTCCATAAAAACGCATCTGTTCAAAATCCATCCCTCCACGAGTAAGACCCCTGGAATGCCAGTCAAGCTATGCCTCTCAGTCAATAGTCACGATGACACTGAACTCGCATACAGCTTCCTGGTGAGGCCAAAGCAGTTCACTAATCATCAAAGTGTTCAGCTAATCTCTTTGGTAATTAGCAAATGTGTGATATCAGGCCCTTCATGGCAACTGTAACATAAGCATACATGGCATCCCATGAGTGTCGATTTGGATGACTACTTGTCTAATCTGTCTACAGTAGTGGAAATCTGAAACCAATTAATCATAAATACAAGTCAGGATGTGTTTAACGGCCTTCCTTAAGACGTGATATCAGATACAAATTGTTACGTGCTGATTGTGGGCTGGGTTTCCCTCGTCTGGCTATAATAAAAATAATGTTCACCTGTAATTTAGCACTGTTGTATGTTGTTGAAATTACTAATCATGACCGCAAGACAGCAGACCTCTGAATTATTGAACCAATCATTAGACTAAGGCAGGTTGAGTTCCATTGGAGCACACACACACACACACACACACACACGCACGCACGCACACACACACACACACACACACCTGTGACAGCGTCGTAGAACTCATCCTCATTGTTCATCTTCTAAAGGCGACCAGTCGTTTAGAACAGATGAACTTCTAGCACATGTTCCTTTCGGCGTCGACCCCTCAGAGTTCCTCTGGAGGGAAACCTGTCAATCCAGGTCTCTCTGGAGTGTCACCACGGAAGCAGCACAACGTTCAGTCAATATCCAGGGAACGTCCAAAACTCAGAATGACAGATGCTTTGACCAGAGAAGAATAACAGGAGATGTCCATCAGAGTCGATCAACTGTTTGAGTCCCTGACGGCCCGCAGACAAATGATGTACCTTCTGGGTTCTGGTTGTGTTTCTTCAGCTTTGATGAGAAGTAAATCAGTAACCTGTAGAGACAAATGAAGACAAACACACAAGTATTGACTTTCTGAGTCAAAATGTCCCTTTTTTTTAACTGTGAAACCTGTGTTACCAAGAGCCAAAGAGACAACTAGTATTCATAATCAGAGTGTTATTTTAGGTTTTCAGATGGCACAAAAGGTTCCTTTGCTATCTAGCAGGGGCGGCTTGTCCATAAGGGCGATTGGGGCGACGCACTGCCTCGGGAGAAAAGAAAAAAGAAAAAAAAAGAAAAGAAAAAAGTCGAATTCTACCACTAGACGTCTGCGCTGCCTCTGTATGTCATTGTCCAATCAGGTAACAGTCATTCAGTCAGCCTAAAGTCGTGCTTCAAATGGCCCCGCCCCTTCTGGGGCGATTTTGGGCGAAATGAAAATCGCCCCAGACCTCTCCCATTGACTCCAATGTTAAACCCATTTTTTTCACAAAACAGAGCTCTCAATGCATTCTCTATGGCTTCCGGGAGGAGTCGCCCCTCCAGGTCTTGTCATAATTAATCGACGTAAAAGCGTCTCAGTACGTCATACAGCTTCGACAGAGGCGTATTCAGTCGGCCAGTGCTCAGGGCAACAGCAGCGATTCAATTCTTTCTTTGAAAGAGACTACTTCGGTCGGCGTAACATTGAAGACACATCGGCAACAATAGAAGTAGGACCTCCTAGACCAGTGGTCGCCAACACGCCGATCGGTCGACCTCGGAGACGTTCCCTGTCGCTCTCCAAAATAAAATGAAAATAAAATCAGAAACACATTGTTCCTCATTCTCGAACATTTTCTGAAGTGTCTTCTGAAACGTTTTCTTCCTGACTGGAAGATGGACGTCAGAAAAGATCTCCGCCTGATGTTAAAGAACGCCTGTAAACGGGTTCTCTGACAGCCGTGTTGTCAGCTGTGCTCCCTGAAAGAGGAACGTAGGACTACAGGTGAGGCGAGGGGAAATGCAGAAAGACCTTTATTGACAACTCCACATATTACACACGGTCAAAGTACACCGACATAAAACTAAGTCATGAATAAATAAATGTTGAAATGCCTGTACCTTAATGTAAATGTTTACGTTACGGTATTTACAAGTTGTGCCTGCGCATGCGCGACAGCCGAGATTCTTGGCGACTTGCCAGGTCTTACCTCCGTGAGTTTGGCTTTTCTGCTGTTGCCCTTCAAAACAAAAGCTCAACATTTAGCTTTTTCTTGTCTGGTGGAGCAATCTGGTTTACTTGAAAGTGATTGCAATTGTATTTCTTCTATTATTTGAAAAAGCACAGATGCAGGAATCACAAATGGGGATCTCATATTTATTATTATTATAATTATTTAAATCTTGTTGAAAAAAATCACCAAATCAAAGACCAGGAGCTGGATTACTGACAGACAGCTCACAGACGGCCTCAGACTGTCTGTCTGCTTATGAACTAACTACAAGCTCACAGACAGAGTTCAGTCACAGCCGTCACACTGACTGGAGTCACATGACTTGATGGCATTGTGAGAAAGCTACACATAGACAGCTGTCTGAAGGTCTGTGGTTTTGGGAGGGTTAATCATTATCAAAAAAATTGCCCCCCCTGAGAATTTTTTCAGGAGCCGCCACTGCTATCTAGGCTACCAGCTGAAAATGTGCTTGGTCTGGCTGAGTGACAGTCTTTTTCATCATGGCCCGCTGACTGCAAACAGAGAATTTTAGAGACCAGTAGTTACATAATGGTGACACCACTGCAACCGGCATTGTGGGTCTTTGTTGCCTTCTGTTTCGCTCTTAATAAGTGCCCAAATGTCCTTTTTATTTTCAAATTCCAAAATCTAAAAAGGTATAAGTTCAATATATTTACAAACCATTCATAACAAAATTAAACATCATGAATACAAAATTACACAAGTTCTGTACTGGAACAATTTGTACGGAAGACAAATTGATTACAGCTCTTCCGAGTACTCAATGTCTGCCTTTGATGTTTGTTTTCCACCATGTATGAAACAACTTTTGTTTGGCTGCTTGTTTTGTTTGCGTCAAGTAACAGAAATAAATTTGGATCACAGCCTTTTTTTGTTTTGTTGTTGTAAAACATTAGGCAGACCAGAAATTGGTTGCTGAGCAAGCGGTGTGCATTTAATCCTTCAACATTTGACTAAATTGGCTTGAAAAAACACAATATTTAGCCTTTGATTGATGGCCTTGTACGTCATGCAGCGCTATCCATAGATAAGCCTTTCTTATCCGGTTCAATGTCAGTGAGTAACGGTGTCAGGATGATAATGAACCATATTCCACAGGGTGAAGTGGAAAAATAAGCATTTAAAGTAATCAGTTAGTCATCCTTAAAATGTTTTCGGAAAGACATGCTTCACTGCGCTGACAGAACACATTTTTCTGCTGTATACAAAAGGGCTAATATTTCATTTATCGTATGTACTCATTGTTTGGTGACACTGCCCACTTCAGCACATTCTTCACAGGAACTCAGGAAAAAATACACATGATTTATCCATTTGTTTGTCTCGCAACTATGACCTTCATGCCTGACGTCGCACACAACTGGCGTGATACATTTTCATCTCTTTAGTCTTTACTAACACATGGCAAAGCCTGCAAGGTCACATTGACCTTGAGGTATGTGCCACATTTGAAAAATATGCTAAAGGCATTCCTGAAAGATTACGTTCACACGTCTCTTTCCGCCAGACAACTAAAAAATACAGTGCTTACGGCCACGGCTGTTGCCGGCGGAGTAGCAACAACAACAAAAACGTGTTCATATTCCTCAAACTGGGTGAAGAAAATATGGTTTTGGTATTAGTCCCAAAGCTGATATTATATTAGCAAGTTTACACAACTAATACCAAACTAAAACTTATATAAATGTCCTTCAAACAGTGGTCGATTTAAAGCCTCTGAATTTCCAAATGTTTTCATTTCAGGAAGTAATATGCTGAACATACTTAACATTAACACGCACATTTTTATGGAGGACTTAAAATGTCTTAAGTATAAATAAAGAAATAAAGAAATGCATGAATAAATACAGGAATAAATGAAGAAATGCTTAAATAAATACAGGAATAAATAAAGAAATGCTTAAATAAATATATATATAAATACAAGAATAAATAAAATTCTTAAATAAATGTATAAATCCAGGAATAAATTAATAAAAGTTAAATAAATGTATAAATAAATAAATACAGGAATAAATAAATAGAAGTTATTCCTAAACAGGCAATCATTAAATAAATCTATTTCTACATTTCTGTATTTCTTCATTTATTTATGCATGACATTTATATGTCCTTATATGCAAATGAGCTGGGCGGTCCGAACCTGTCTAAAGCATGATTGGTCACAGGTGTGTGATCGTACCTGGTGTGTTATGCTGTACTACTTCTGCCTTGCAAATGTTGCTGAAGTTGGCACGTTCAGCTAACCGTTAGCAGAAGTTAGCCTAGACAGCTTTTTGACTTCAGCCGTTTATCAATTCCAAGTACACCGAGTACAGACTCGTATTCTTTTGGAGTCTGGTCTTGGGAGTCCAGACTCCAGTGGACGAGAGGACGGTCTTTCTGGTCTTGTTGACGTCACCACATCAGCTGTTCTTGCATGAATTTACTCCAATGAATCACTGTAAATACTTTACAATGTAAAATACTTTACATTTAATCTTAACCTGTTATAAGTGTTATTGTGGTTATAGGAAGAAGTGTTCTAGATTAGAGTAGTTATGGCAATTACTGAGTTCAGGAGGTCAGTGAAGGTCTCATGACCTCTGTGTAGCTGTGGAAGCTGTCACTCATCCGAGCAACCTATGGGAGTGAAGTCGGATGTTGTTGTTGTGTGTTACTTGTATGTGAAGCGAGTCTCTGACCGGGAGCTTATGGAGTAGAATGTGTTACGGTGTTCACTGTTGTTTGGCGTAGGCCACGGCCCACAGTAGCCTGGTACTTGTTCCCGAATAAACGGTAATAACTATACGTCTGACCCAGGGTCACGACAATATTGTTATGAATCTTAACCCTCACTCAAACTGATTTAACGTTATCTGTTAATAGATAATACACTTTGTGTATTTGTGCTCATTAGATCCTCAAAAAACCATTTATATATCATGTTTAGCCGCTACGAGGACATCAGAGCCAGCGGAGCATTTAAAAAAGTCCTGCCGAGATCAGGATGCTCTCGTCGGCCACACAGCGCTGACCGCCCAGCACATATCTTTATTAGGCTGAATCATAACAAACCGACCACAGATTTGATTTTTAAACTATTAACTTCTCGCCTGAAAACATCCTAAAATGACATTCCGTGACTCAACAAGAATAGTTTTTAGAATGTACAGAGAAGAAAAGACAGGAACGCATAATAAACGCCATTCGTCTACATCAGGGGTCACCAACCTTTTTGAAACTGAGGGCTACTTCAAGGGTACAAAATAGTACGAAGGGCTACTTGTTTGATATAAACTTCCCGAATAACTAATTGCATTAATCACCTTTTAATAATGAGCTGCCACACGACAAACATGGTTTGATGAAACCTGAAGCTTTTATAACTAAGGTCTTTTGATTGTTCTGACCAACATTCTGATTAAGACAGATAGTGCCGAATAAATGAATAAATACGGCTCCTCCATGATTTTAAACAACAGCTTTCAGGCTCTTAATTATAAGTATAAGAAACGATTCAAGGAACGACGGCTCATCACTTCCGATTCAGACAACCGTCACTTAATGTCATCTGCACTTGCTCTTCTACTCAAAGTAGGTTTGCTCTTCGACAGAAACACTGACCGATCATCACTATTGCTGTGTTTGTCAGCTTTACAAAATCAGTACATACCTGCAGTGAAATTAAATCCCAAATGAGTCAGATCCTTTCAGACAGCCGGACAGGTATTCATTTATGAAGGTAAAATGCTGAATCCCGGGAGGGGGGGAACAGTCCTTGTTCCCTCTTTCCCTTCCACTTTGCCTTTTTCTACACAGTGGAAGGGTTCTTACTTTTCCCCAGTGATAGGGAACGCCTTCAGCACACAAATGAACTTTGGCCTCGGTGTTCACAATAGATAAGGTGGACAGAATGAATGACAAACTGGTATTCAATTGTTCGAGCAGCTAATTTTAAGTCCAACCTTAAATTGTATTCTTTAAATCTCTAGTGGTGTCATGTCTCAGACTTGTGTCCCCTGATTCTGAGGATACAAAGATAGTTTCCTTCTCTCAAGTTACTTTTGTGTGCTAAAAAATGACCAAGCCCAATTGTGAGAACCCTTATCCCGCATATTTCATCAGTGCTTCAGCACTCGTGTTCTACCCGTGTGCTGCAAGAGATCGTGAGAATCTACGTTAAAAAAAATGGAAACAAGTGCACCAAGTGTTATTCTCCACATAGTAGGAATATTCTTCTATTATGAAGAATGTTTTTAACTGTCTTATCATATCAGACAAAACTAAAATCTTTGACAGGGCAAAACAGAGTCATTCAGTTTGTACATAGTAAATACTCTTTCAGGTTTCTTTGCAGCTGCTAGTGAGACTGTGAGATCATCTTCAGAACCAAAATGACAGACGAGGGTGGGCAGACTTCAAGTCAATAGATGTAAGGAAGAAAATGATATTTCATATTTTCATTATATGTCATCTAGCAGAAAAATAGCAAGTTATGCCTCCTGTCTGCCTGTCGGTGAATAAGCAAACACTGCTGAAAATGGGATTTGCATGAAGTTACATGACCAGCATTTTCTCATATATGGAAATATGGAGCATGAACATCTTCCCAGCTGCAAATGATTGCATTATTGCTTTGCCCCGCAATGGACTGAATTATTAGTTCTGACACCAACACAAAAACAAAGATGTACTGTATTACCTGTATAAATGCATTTTGACCAGAAGATGACAGTTACTTATTCTCTCCAACTTCAAAAGTCAGGTGGGCTGATCCAAATTAAATTCATTTATACAATTAATTATTGATCTTGTATGAATTTCTGGTACGGCAGCCTGCCTTAGTTGTCACACACTATGCACATACTGACTGCACTTCACCAATTCTTCAAGGGGAATCTCTCTTGCTGCAATGGATCTGACTGCATTAAAGAAATATTAAACCTATAATATCTATGTGTACCGCTTACACAAATTTGTAATTTGTGATATTGGGCTATATAAAATAAACTGAATTGAATCATTTTGTCACACAATGCTTCCAGTCAGGAGCCAAAACCCACACCAGGGAGTCTCCACGCAATTCAAAATGTGTAGTCAGCAACAGGAAGCATCAGGTAAGTGACAATAAGCGCACAGAGGTTCTCAAAAATAAAAAATAGAGAAGAAAATATCTTCTGATTTTGTGGAGAAACTGGAGAAAAGGGATGACGACCACTGGCTGAACTACGACCCTGAGGCCTTTTTAAAATGTCGAACAGATTCCGCTCCTTGAAGCATCTGAGGCATAGCTGAGGGGGAACACTAAACATGGAGACCTCAATAATTAGGTTTTTATGTTTGAAAATAAACAGAACTGAGAATCCATAAAATATCTGCGAATGAATCTTGCTAAGATGACTCGGTTTTGTGGAACAAATATTTTGTTTAATTCGATACCAGCATCAACAGCAACATATACAACTGTATCTCCAAATATAAGCCAGTATTACACATATTGTATTTGTACACACTAAAACCTATTCTGCGATCAAGTTTTATTTTGGTAATAAAACGTCTTAAATCAACTTTGTTTTTCTATTTCATAACAGACCGAGAGGGATATTTCCAGTGCAAATAAAATAGTGATTTTACAAAAGCAATTTCAGCCAATAATGAAAAGAGAGATGCAAAGAATGATGTTGCTCACATGTATTTGTTCAAATTAGAATTAAACCGTAAACCATATTGGACCTTAAAATGATCACGTTACAATTCTAGAAAATAGGTAACAACAAAGCTTTCCACTGGCAAAATGGCAAAAACAACACTGACAATTCAAAACCGTAAAGACAAACCTAGCGACCTGAAAGTTCCAGTTATGAGTGCAGTGTACAGACACAGCCTAGCAACGTCAGTCTCCTCTGTCCTTGGAGGGCAGTCGAAAAAAACATGCAAAGCCGCAGGGACAAAAAGAGAGGACCACAGACAAACAAACAGAGAGAGAGAGAATTTAAGAAATTAATACAAGAGCTGTTGCTACACAAGACTAAGCACAGTACTGAGCCACCACACGCACACGCACACACACACACACGCCACAAGTAAAATTAACCCTTTCACACACTGAAGGAACATCTGAGGGTCTGCAGAGGAAGGACTTGCACCGCTGGCAACATTAAAACGGCTCAGCAAAAACAAAAAAAAGTTTTAAAAAACTGACTAATCAGCTGAGAGAACACACTGGTGCAGCTGAAAAAATGTAATTAAAATGAGAAAGTCTCTAAGAGATCACACAACTAATTAGAGTAAGTTGAACAGAGGCTGAAAGTCATTAGTAGTGTTGTGTTGGGAGATGCAGCGACTTAAAACAAGTGAAAGTAGAGGAGATACGAGGAAGGAAAGGTCCGCTATCCACGAGGCCAACTCGTGCACTCTAAAATGACATAGGCACTATGAAGTTTTCTGTCTGCCCTGTGCATGGTAGAAAACCTCACCCTTGTAAACACACTGTAGAGATTACGGTTTGTTTTTTGTAATGTTAATGAGGTGGGTTACAAAGATACGTGTACTGAAAATACACAGCTTTTTATTTTTATTTTTTTCCATTATCCATAGCGCATATCCTTCTGCAGGGCGCTGGAGCCGATCCCAGCTGACATTGGGCGAAGGCAGGGTTCACCCTGGACAGGTCGCCATTCCATCTCAGGGCACCAGCTTTTTATATTAACAGGCTATTGTAGTCTGATTTATTCTTGATTCATTTCTAAATAAAAAATGAAATTCAATATTATCGGACTGCTTGTATTAATTAGCCATGTGCAGCAATATATACAAAATCCAAGATGCAAAATATTAGGATGCATTTGGAATCGTTACGCGTGCAAATTGTTGACGGGTGAACTCTCATTGAATCGTGAGGACGGTAAAGAGTGAAAAACTAAAGATAACAAAAAATGTTGTACAATCACTCAAAAAATACCCACCAAGAAGAGTGAGAGAGAGACTGATCAGTGTCATTCAGCCTGAGATGAAGACATCAGCCATGAAAGTGAAGCGCAAAAAGGGACAAACACTGTTGCTCCCAAACAAACACATGATAGTAACAGTTCATACCCAGAACTTGAAGGGCAAAGAAATACAAGGAGGTAAAAAGTAAAGAAATCAAAAATGTTAGCCACTTTGCCCTGAAACCAGATCCTGTCTAATGTGTTCTTTTGACGCCTGCTAAATAAGGATGGGTGAAGCACGGAAGGAAAAATTAACATATGTCCAATCAAATACAGAAACTGAGTTGCATGAGTCAAACGAACGCCACTAAGAAAGAATCACCTGAAAACAAGCTTTTTACGGCCTGTGTGTGCGACAAGTCCGCCATTGACGAGTGAAAACGACAGCTCAGCACCTTGTTTCCCAAGCAAAGAATAAAGCTAGTCTTTGATTACAAAGTTTCACAATAAATATATCAACAATTACTTTTCTCTTACTGGAGAACTAGACTAAATATCAGCCGTGTTCACAGAAACACGCGCGTACGTACGTATGTACGCACGCACGCACACGCTAAGGTGAGTCTTACTTCCACAGATAGACAGCCAGCTCAGCATCTTGCCTCAAAACTTCTTTCCTGTGTACAGCCTTAATTGCCTTGACACTCCCAACTGTGTGCATTAAAAAAATTAAAATAAACGTGAGCACAAAGGCATCTTTTGTGCAGACATATGACTGGTTCAGCTGGCAGAATCTGGTAAAGCTGGATTTTTTTGCTTTGGTGTCAAAGTGCTCTGCGCCGAAGAAAATGGAGGTACTATGCAGGGACGGATTTCCAATTATTTTTGGGTTTTTAACCTGTCCATTGCTTTTGCAGCTCTGAAAGAATGGGTTTCACGTTATCTGGACGAGAATCACTTTTATCTCAAGGCGTATCCTACAATAACAAGTTGTGTTTACATTCTTTCAGTCGGTGTGTGCAGCAGTGCAACTTTGGTAGATCACATAATACTTTGTTGTGTTGTGTTTGTGAAAAGGAGAACATTATAGAGCCCATCTTGAAGAATGACAACTGTTTGTTCATGTAGTCTTCACTATCAGTAAACAAAACGATGGAAAGGAAAACAAAAACAAAACAACAATACAATGGATGTGTGTCAGACAGACTGCTGATTGGCTACCCGTTACCCTACTTGCATCATAAATTATTCATACAGCATTGTTTCTCTGTTGCCTGGATGGTTGCCTGGACTAGTGGTAGCACAAACTTTGCCTTATCCCCACGTGGCAAGCACGCTGCAGATGTGAGACGCACAAAAACTTCATGCAGCCTTTTTATATTTAACGATTTACACAGCAGCTGATTGTACGGGGGAATATGATTTAACAGGTAGTAGGCGACACACTTTGGAAAATGTGTTCCAGTGTTTCCCCAACCATTATAACAGGGTGGCAGCCCGTCACCCTGAAATCTCCACCACCCTGTAGTTTTCGTCTACCTACGATTGAAGTCACCTCCCCCCCCCCCCCCCCCCGATTACCGATTTACCGACAAAAGATCCAGTGTCCTGTTAATGTCAACCGGATAAAGGGTCTCAAAAGCTAAGTATCAGCTTCTTATGCCAATACCAGGCTCCCAAGTGGTAGTCACAATTATATTATACCAAAACAGCATGTTGTTGGTATCTGAAGAGACTCCCAGGACTCGTGGAAGCTCCGTGTGTTGCTACATGTATAACTGTATGTTTCTGCATACTGCCTATGGAAACCAATATCCCTCTCTGAGACAACACATCTAATCTTTCCCGGAATCTTCAGCAACAGCAGCATCACAAACCAGTTGTTTGCAGCAATACAATTTCTTCCTCTGGGGGCATATGAACTGCCCGCTGTGTCATTGACCTCCAGTGCACCAACATGGAAAAAGACAGAGCTTTGTTGAGTCTTCCATGCGAGTCGGATCTGCGCGGTGATGAAGGTGGTGGGAAGCCAAACAGGCAGGGGAACATTCCCACTGTGTGCTGAGGCATCAGACCTGATAGGAGGCGACTTTAACCTACTTTAACTTGAGATACGTTATCCATGGTAACCCTTTACAATCTCTCTGACTCAGGGGACTCTGACGGGTTTCACACGTCACTTTTCTTAATTATATTATCTAACTCAACCTTCAAGCTGTTTGTTGTTAATGAAATCCTCACTGACGACTAAGGTCCATGAGCCCCATAACGCTCCGCTCCCGTGCTCCGTGTGTTTGCTAACATTAGCACAAACACTGTTCTAGTAACTGTTCTAGCTTGACAAAGCTACACCTAACTAACATAGGCCAGCCATTTAAAATGAGAACAGGGTCATTAAATACTCAGACAGGGATACGGCTTGTCCTCCACAACATGAACCTAGCTGACAGTTCCAACTCTGACAGGACGTCAGGGAGCTTTTTTGACAGCTAGCATTAACGTTAGCGAGGGGGCTAAACAAAACAAAAAAGAAGAAGAGAAAGGTGGCTAACAAGCTATAGTTAGCATATTCCTTGTGAGAACAAACACACGCTGAATTTGTGTCCTTGAAAGGAGACTGTCGTCAGAATAAAATGTCTGTCGCCTTACCTCGGCGGTGTGTGCGAAGTGAATTTTTTGACAAGTCCAGAGATGTGAGCAGGAATTTTAGTGTGTAGCTTCGGATTAACACAGAAGCGGAAGTCACTGGCAAGTGGGGGCGCGTTTAGCTTGCATGACAGACATGGTCTGCGTCCAATCGGGTGTACGGTGCGGAACGCTTGTCCAATTGCAATACACGTTGAATGGGCGGTAGAATAGAATTGCCAACAATCTTATACAATACATGTGACTGGTTTTGTTGTTTTGTCTCATGTTATGGATACTTTGCCGCCTGAGCCTTACTGTACCAAGTCAAACCATTTTTTGTTTAGTTATATTCTTTATTTATTTTTAAATAATAATTATTAATATTAATATTATTATTATTATTATTATTATTATTATTAACTACTTCATTAAGTATCTCAATGTATGAAGATTTATTTTAAAATACATGCTATATAGATTAAACCCGGATTCATGACATATGATTACACATCCCAGTTAAATCCTTGATCTCACAAGTATGTTGAACTACTTTGTGTTGATGGTGATACTGGACATGTGTGCGTGCAACCAACATGAAGGCATTGTGTGTAGAGGTGGCCACAAAATACCACACCCTGATGCTTTCACATTATTTATCTCCTTCTTATCTAAACAAGATTAACCGAACATGATGAGAATGACTGGAATTTGTGCATCTGCTCATGATAAATCTGTGGATTTTGCCTGCCAGCAGTTAACGATGACAGTGGTGATGATGATGATGTTGATGATGATGATGATGATGATGATGATGATGATGATGATCTTGGCGTCGAATACATCAGCAGATGATGTTTGATTATGTTTTGTGTTTTTAAAGAGAAACCAAACAAGGTATAAATCCATTGGCTTTTCTGAGTGTGCACAGTAACTTTGTCACATAAAATGTTACTTTCTTCAGCTGCACAGTCTTGAGTCATGACATTTGGCCTCTGAATAGCTGGTGTTGATTTCATGTGTTCATGAGACATCAGCTTATCCAGTGTGTATGATCTCTCTCATCAATAATGCAGCCTATCAGTAAATGATATGTTTGATACAGCTGGCTGGCTGCATGTGCATGGCGAAGAATGAGGCATAATTGTCTAGGCTGACGGTATCTCTCTCATGCACTCTTTCTTTCTGTGTTTATGTTTTTGTGTTATCAACTAAATTAGTCTTAACTGATCTAATTTGTTTTCCTAAACTTGCTGGTCAGAGTCACAAGTCTTGGTGCATTTCTGAGTTTTAAGATGAGGAGTAGTGGTCATCTTGACTGAACACAGAACAAACAAAATGAACAAAATATATAGTAAGCATTAAAAGTTATAGGAAAGCTTCAAATAACCGTACAAAGTGCCAGTTTTCCTTGCTGTTAAAACTAAACTCTGTACATGACTGCGCACAGAGAAGTGGACTTTTCACTAATGATTTGATGTTGTGGGAAGCATAAAACAGACAAGCAGTGTATTTATTCTCCCATCATTACATAACGACTTTGATGGTATGATGAGAATGTAAGAAAAACAGAGGATAGGGTGAGAGAAAGCAGGAGAGGAGGAGGGAACAGAGAGAGTAAAAGGTCTCTATTCATGCTCACAGTAGGACACAGTACACATGCTTGTTCAAGACCAAACACACACACACACAAACACACAGACAGTAATACTTGTGCACAACCAAACACACACACATTCATGCTTGTACACAACCAAACACAAACACACACACACACACATACACACAGACAGTAATACTTGTGCACAACCAAACACACACACATTCATGCTTGTACACAACCAAACACACACACACACACAGTCATGCTTGTACACGACCAAACACACACACAGTCATGCTTGTACACGACCAAACACACACACACACACACAGTCATGCTTGTACACAATCAAGCACACACACACACGGTCATGCTTGTACATGACCAAACACACGCACACACACCGCCATGCTTGTACACAACCAAACACACTCACACACGCAGCCATGCTTGTACACGACCAAACACACTCACACAAGCAGCCATGCTTGCACACAACCAAACACACACAGTGTGCTGTGCAGACAGATGCTCGCAAAAGCATACATAACTTGCACATACAAAAGTCTGAATGTGTTCAGAGTAATGCTGCATATTTCACACATGTAAGAAATATTCCCCCAAGGCTAAACATAGACTCAGCATAGATATCATTGTCTACATGTGCTGCATTTGTAAGACAAAGAGAGAAGTAAATTAATTATTTGAGAAAAAGGAAAGTAACACATACAATTACAGAATTGCAGAATTACCAAAAAGAGGATAATTTTCATCTATAGTCCATAGCTATGGTGTTACGAAAGGGTTCTTAAAATTACGCAAAACAGGGCTTGTGGTTTTAAATGCTTTCTAAGAAAATAGGGCTTTCTTGAAAGCTTCAAAAAGAGCTTTCTTAAGAACAAAAAAGCAGTATTGCACGATTGCATACATGTGTCAGGAGTTTAACGCAGTGGTTCTCAAACTGTGGGGTGCGACCCTCAAGTGGGGCGCCGAGGTACCGTTTTACAGGTGTGGCGCGTGGGGCAATGCGGAGAAGTTCAGATATTACAAAAGTGTAAATATTTACGTTGCGGTTACAGCGTTAACAGGTTACGCTTGCGCATGCGCGATCGCATCGTCACAGATGGTGCGCAGACCATGGCAGGGAAAAGGAAGTGCCAAGTCTCTCCAAATTTGCTATGGACACACCCTCATACACAGAGAAGCGCTAGATGCTATCAGCCTGGTCAATTTCATGAAAACAATGTCCCTGAAAGCACCACTGTGTTCACCGGAGCGCAGCCTTCAGCTATTTCACAGTTAAGTTCGATGCCTCTCATGAAACGTGTTGTCGCGATGAGACATTAAACATCCGTCATATGATGACATATTGTCACGATTTCTCCACCTTCATAGTTATATTCATCCTGCCTGCATGCTTAATTACAATTTTTTTCATTTGCTAAACGACAGTGGGCACAACTGGAGTCACATGTGCAAAACTCTAACTACAGTCTGCACAGCAGCAGTTCATGTGGACCAAACTCTAGTTTGTTTTTCATTGCTTGAACACAGTTTTCGAAACTCTAACACTTATCCCATGACTTTAACCACAACCTGCACAACACTGTGGATGTACACTACTTTGTTCAAATGCTAACACACTGCCGTCAAAACTGTGAACCACACATTCAAAACGGAATACATTTCAGCATTGTGCCTTTCAAACACTGCTGATTGCAATTTCAGCTGAAAGGCTAAGCAGGTGTCTTGTTTTAGACTTGTTAGTGAACACACACATATATATATATATAGGTAGAGCTCAGAAAGACTCATTTTGGAAATGGAACAAGGAAGATGGGTTCGTGGAGAGAGAAGGGTGGCAGGGAGAGGGCGGAGGAGTGGAGGAAGACAAAGAGCTGTTATTCCAGATGAAATAAGGGCTACACTTATAGACCATGTCATGTAATGTCGTGAACCAAGTGTTTGGTCACCACCCACATGACCAAATGTCTCTTTTGGAAGCCATGCGTGCCGGATGTGAGGACACGAGTCCAGAGGACTGCCAGGGATGGATAAGGCCCTCCAGAAGGTTCTTCCCCAGGATGGATCAGGCCTTCCAGAAGGTTCTTCCCCAGGTGCATGGCAAGAGAGAACAATAGATGTGATGTTGATGACAACATGTGGCCTGATGCTAGAGAGGCAGGATTAGCCCCTCAATTATTTGTTCGAATTACAGTATGTACTTTTAGTTTCTACATTTTTTTTCTCATAACTGTAATTCTGTAAATTACTACAGACTATTGAAGCAAACTGCTAATTTTCATTTACCTTAAAGAATTGTTATGTTCTAAAAAAAATTATAAATCATGTGAAAGAATGTCATTCTTTTCTATGAAGAAAATATTACTTTGTTTGAAGTCACTGAAATTGTTCAAACTGTAAAGATGAAAAGTTAGTATTTTCTGTATTGGTGTTTGATGCTAGTGTTTTTACTCTCCGTGTGTTCTGAGTGACAGTGTGTGTTACCTCAGTGAGGGTTGTGCAGAGTGTTTGGCTGCACTGAGCGTGTTTTGAGCCATGTGTTAAGAGTTGTGTTGCTTGGAATGAGTTTTGCAGGTGATGTGAACTGTTTAGCTCAGGTGACTGTTGGTAGTGCAGACTGTAGTTAGAGTTTTGCACATGTGACTCCAGTTGTGCCCACTGTCGTTTAGCAATCGAAAAAAACTGTAACTCTCCTGTCCTTCCAGATCCTGTCATCCTCACCTGATTGTCTCTCATTCCTTTCACCTGGTCCTCACGCCCTTCTCACCTGCAGCCCATTCCCTGATTAGTCCCGCACTATTTAATTCCCTCACTTCCATTTGTTCTTTGCCAGATTGTCTTGTGTGTCAGTGCCAAACTCTCCAGCGAATTCCTAAATACCAATTCTGATCTGCCCGTTACGTCCCTGTTTGCCTGTTGACCCGACTTAAGATTTTTGCCTGCCCCTTTTTTGATTTGTTGCCTTGTTTGATGGACCACCCGGTTTTGACCCTGCCTGAATCACTAGGTAAAAAGCCTCCTCCTGCATTCCTGTTTTCGGGTCTTGCTTTTGGGTTTCAGTACCTGTAACCCTTACAGTACAATCTGGCCGGAACATGAACCCAGCCGACTTCCCACGTTCCGGGATGGAACCTCTGACGCAGACCGACACGACGCAACGACACGAGCAGCAGCTCGACATCCTAGTGGAAGCTATTCAGTCCATGAGCGCCTGTCACGAGCGCAACATGGAGTCTCTCTGTGATCAGCTGCTGAACCTCACAGATGCGGCTCGGGGTCCAGATGCTGTCGTTTCTTCCAGATCGCCGCTTCACACTGCGTCCGGGTCAGAGGCGTGCTTGCGTCCACCGGAGCGTTGTTCTGGGACTCCTGGTTCCTGTCGGCCATTCCTGGTCCAGTGCTCTCTCGCCTTTGAGCTTCAGCCTTCTGTCTTTACCTCAGAGGTCCCGGGTGGCGTACATTGTCTCTCTGCTCATGGGCAGAGCCAGGGACTGGGGGACCGCTGAGTGGCAACGACAGTCGTTAAGCTGTTCTTCGGTCCAGCTGTTTTCCAAAGGAACTGCTGAAGGTCTTCTATCATGCCACACCGGGAAGAGCTAGGGCGTACCAGACTCTCCACAGCTGAACGACAGCGCCGCCTGCAGCAAAATCGATGCCTTTACTGCAGCCAAAGTGGTCATTTTGTAACCTCTTGTCCAGTAAAAGAGGGGGCTCACCAGTAATCCAGAGGTTGCTGGTGAGTCTGAATGTGAACTTTAAAACACCCTCTTGACCTTTGATTAAGGCTCAGCTGCTATGTTCAGGGAACTATCACACTGTTTCAGTTCTCATTGACTCTGGTGCAGATGCATACCTCCTGGATATGACTCTCGCTTCACAGCTGGTTATCAGGCGGATAGCCCTGGAGGAACCCATCCGTGCCACGGCTTTGACGGTCATCTCCTCTGCAGGGTCACTCATCAATCCACTTCTCTGCCAATGATCGTGTCAGGTAATCACAATAAGACACCCGCTTTTCATCTCATCCATTCACCACAGCAACCGGTCATTTTGGTCTATCCATGGCTTAGGAGACATAATCCATACATTGACTGGGCTTCAGGAACTATATTACAGTGGAGTGCTCTTTGCCATGCTGTATGCCTAAGACCTGTTTCATCGTTGGCTCCTAGTCGGGTTGTCCCCTCTGACTCTACAGATATATCCCAGGTTCCCAAGGAATACCATGATCTAAAGGGGATATTTAGCAAGATCCTGGCCACATCGTTGCCACCACATCATCCATATGACTGTGCCATTGACCTGCTACCAGGTACAACCCATCCCAGGGGTAGACTGTTTTCACTCTCCGCTCCGGAGACTAATTCCATGAAGAGATATATCAATGACTCTCTAGCTGCGGGCCTCATGAGACCATCCTCGTACCTGCGCGAGCTAGGTTTTTCTTCGTCAGTAAGGACAAGACCCTGCGGCCGTGTTTAGACTCAATGACATTACTGTCAGGAACAGGTACCCTCTACCCCTCATCTCCTCTGCATTTGAGCTGCTACAAGGTGCTACCATTTTTTCCAAGCTCGATCTCCGTAAGGCTTACCATTTGGTAAGAATTCGAGAGGGGGATGAATGGAAGACTGCCTTCAATACTCCTAGTGGACATTATGAGTATTTGGTTATGCCGTTTGGCCTCACCAATGCTCCTGCAGTCTTCTAGGGGTTGATCAATGAGGTTCTCTGGGACCTGCGCAATGTTAGTGTTTTTGTGTATCTGGATGACATTCTTGTCTTTTTAAAGTCTCCACAGGAACATGTGGTGCATGTACGCCAAGTCCTCCAAAGGCTTTTGAAGAACCACCTCTTAGTAAAAGCAGAGAAGTGCAAGTTCCACTCCACAACGGTATCATTCCTTGGTTTTGTCATCAATGCTGGTGATATCCGGATGGACTCAGCCAAGACAAGAGCAGTCACTAACTGGCCTGTGCCTGTCACTCGGAAGGAACTTCAACGCTTTCTTGGCTTTGCGAACTTCTACCGGCGGTTCATCCGTAACTACAGTTCCGTGGCTACCCCCCTCACTTCTCTCAAATCCAAACTTGTGCCCTTCCGGTGGTCCTCTGCGGCTGCAGAGTCTTTCAGTGAGTTAAAGTCCCCTTTTACCTCTGCTCCCATCCTAATATTTCCAGATCCTGCCCGGCAGTTTATTGTGGAGGTGGACGACACGGTGTTAGGAGCGGTCCTTTCTCAGCGGTCGGCTAAGGACCAAAGGGTTCGCCCATGTGCCTTCTTCTCCCGGAAACTGTCCCTTGCAGAGAGGAATTACGACATTGGGAACTGGAAGTTGTTGGCGGTCAAACTGGCATTGAAGGAGTGGAGACACTGTTTGGAGGGAGCAGAGCAGCCGTTTGTGGTCTGGACGGATCACAAGAATCTGGAGTATATCCACTCGGCCAAACGACTAACCTCTCGCCAAGCTAGGTGGGCCCTTTTTTTCAATCGCTTAAATTTTTTGCTCTCCTACAGACCAGACTCCAAGAACATCAAACCCGATGTCTTGTTCCGTCAGTTCCAGCCTGAGAGCTCTCCTCTTCATCCTGAAGGTATCCTCCCTCCTGAGTGTTATTGGTACAGTAACCTGGGAGGTGGAGGACAGGGTAAAACGTTCCAATGCTGAACATCCTGCTCCCAGTGCTTGTCCGGTTAACCGGTTATTTGTAACTGCTCACCTCCGTCCGCAGGTGCTCCAGTGGGGTCACTCTTCTCTTCTTGCTTGCCATCCTGGGATCCGACACACACTAGCAATGTGCAAACAACGCTTTTGGTGGCCGTCCATGGAGGAGGACACCAAGGGATTCGTTGGTGCTTGCCAAGTCTGTCCCTCTGGTCTCCTCCACTCTCTACCACTTCCTCATCGCCCTTGGTCCCATATTGCATTGGATTTTGTAACCGGCTGACCCACCTCCAGTGGTAACAGTTATTCTCATGGTCATTGATCGATTTTCCAAATCTGCTCGGCTTATCCCACTAACGAAATTGCTTACCACCAATGAAATGGCTGAGATTCTGTTACAGGAGGTGTTTTGCTTGCACGGTCTGCCCATGGATGTGGTCTCCGACCACGGGCCCACAATTCACCTCTCGCTTTTGGGCCGAGTTTTGCAGGCTACTGGGGGCCAGTCAGCCTGTCGTCAGGGTTCAATCCGCAATCTAATGGACAGGGGGAACACATGAACCAGGAGATGGACACAGCCTTACGATGCCTCTCCTCCCGCAACCCGCAATCATGGTCCAAGGAACTTCTGTGGGTCGAGTATGCCCACAACACCCTTCCCAGCTCAGCCACAGGGCTTTCCCCCTTCCATTGTGCCCGTGGATATCAGCCCCCACTCTTCCCGGAACAGGAACTAGAAGCGAGTGTTCCTTCAGTCCAGGCATTTATCCAGCGGTGCTGATACACTTGGAGGCGGGCCCGCTCCACACTGATGCACACTTCCCAGCGCTACAAACGGTCGGCCAACAGACGTTGCCTCCCTGCGCCTCAGTATGCTCCAGGAAAACGGTTCTGGCTGTCTACACGGGGCCTTCCCCTCAGAGTTGAGTCCAAGAAACTGCCTCCTCGTTTCGTGGGCCCGTTTCCTGTCTCACGGGTCATTAATCCTCCTGTCCTTCCAGATCCTGTCATCCTCACCTGATTGTGTCTCATTCCCTTCACCTGGTCCTCACGCCCTTCTCACCTGCAGCCCATCGGCTCATTAGCCCCTCACTATTTAGTTCCCTCACTTCCACTTGTCCTCTGCCAGATTGTCTTGTGTGTCAGTGCCAAACTCTCCAGCGAATTCTTAAATACTAATTCTGATCTGCCCGTTACGACCCTGTTTGCCTGTTGATCCGACTTAAGATTTTTGCCTGCCCCTTTTTGGATTTGTTGCCTTGTTTGACGGACCACCCGGTTTTGACCCTGCCTGAATCACTAAGTAAAAAGCCTCCTCCTGCATTCCTGTTTTCGTGTTGTGGTTTTGGGTTCCAGTACCTGTAACCTTTACACATGTCATACAGGACAATACAATTGAAATTGTACACATATTATCCATACACATATTATTCTGCAAAGTGGGGTGGACTTATTTTCTTTGTAATGTTACACATGTATATACTTTTTGGAGTCAAATGTATTAATTCAATTATATAATTAAGTTAGCTGATAAATCATTTCTGATGAAATTAGCCTCTCAGTGACATATTTGGAAAGCTGAATGAATTCAATCTTCAACTTCAAGGCAGAGAGCAGCACCTTTCTCAGCTGCAGACCAGATCGGGTTTCACTCTGAAGCTGGAGATGTGGGTCAGGAGACTCGATCAAGGGAATATTGATTCCTTTGAGAATCTGAGTGAATTTGAACTAATAGCGATACAACTTGATGCCTGGCATACAAATTTTGTTTTGCACTTTATTGTTTTGAAAAGATATTTAGTGTAAAACTCTTTTTTTCCACTTATTGTTATTATCTTAAAAAGAATCTAGTGCAAAACACGTTAATTCCAGCCACAATAAGCTATTTGCCGAATAATAATGGAGTAATCTGGTTTAATTATATGTGAATACCATTTTCTTTATTCTATTTGAAAAAGCACAGCTGGAGGACTCGCACATTATTTCAATAAAATTTCAGCGTGGACCATTTAGACAATTATGTTGGGACGGTGGGGGACGAACATTTTTTTCCTTCGAAGTGGGTCACGGCAGAAAAAGTTTGAGAACCGCTGTTTAAACATTGGAATTTCTTCTGCTTTTCAACATCGACGCCTGCACCAAAATAATTTATTTATTTGAATAGTTGGTTCCTGTTCGCTGTGTGCCAAATGTGTTAGTCTTTACGAAACAAATGTACCATGTGTTGTCGTTCCCTTACTCGTCAGTTCTGACTGTATGTTTCTCTGTTTACCACTAGATGGGGGTAAAAGATAGATAGAAAATAAATTTTGGTCCCAGTTGATCATGTCTGAGCTTGGTCTGTGTTCGGCATTGGGCAGATTTATTGTTTCTCTTCCCAGCAAAGCGTCCACTAAAGAGCAGCACACCCTGGTGCTCAAGGACTCTTCAACCAGGCAGTCTTTGATTCTCTTCTGAATATAAGATTATATTTCAATTAGTTGTGATGAGGTCTGGAACACTTGATGCAAACCTGCAAAATGACAATCTGAATGTTGAATCCAATAATCCAAGACCGACATAATATTCACATTTGAATGATCCTAAACAATGATATGGGATCACTACATATACTGCACTTTTTTTTTTTTAGGAGCCCCAGTCGGGACCCAGCGGTGTCAGCATGAGGTCTGTGATTTGATATCATTCTATATAGGCCATCTACTATTACCCAGCAGGAAGGGAGATCTGGGGAGAAATGTTTTATTGCAGATAAAGCGGGCCACATGAGACTGAGAGAAGACTCTACACTAGCTCTTACAGAAGGATTCAAAATAATCAGTCGAAGCTGACAACACTGCTGCAGAATCACTGGTTCCAGCTTTAAGGGAAAACCCTCAGAGGTTTAGTCCACTTCATTAGCACAGTAATAAAACGTCTGATTAGGAATACACAGAAATAATGAATGTGGGACAGATGGAAAATTATATTGTATTGTAATTAAATTATATTACATTCATTTAGTATAGTCCCACTTAGCCACCTGTTAGCAACCAACTTTTTTAAATTTACTGGAGGGATATTTACCGATGTATTTCATATTGTAGGACAAAACGTTAAAATAGCTTAAGCTCTTGTTAAGGTGTATAACCCAAAACTTTGACTTTGAGACAAGGGAACCAAAAGTGCCAAAAATGCTCACAAATTTCTGTTTTTTAGGACTCATCCCTGCAGCACCCTGTAGAAGCAAAGTCTCTGCTCCTTTAAGACAGCAGGCAGAACGTAGTATTGGCACTGCTGATGCAGCTTCTCTTAATAACCACCACTGCTTTAACAATTAATGAAGCAAAAACAATTTATTATTCCTGAACAAGTTAGATTGATACACAAGAGAGAATCCACGAATAACCAAGAAAACACGATTCACACATTCTGTCAGAGAAAATATGACTGAGCGGAAGTTAACTGGCCTTCGGTCTGTCATGCTGGCGATTTGCCTGACTGGTTTCTGATGGAGAACGCTGTGTGTCCACAACACTGGGATGCCCAGAGTGACCATGACACATTTGCACAGTTTCTACCATCCAACGCAGAGTCCTATCATTTTTGGGGCCTTCTGCAAAATCAGTTCAAGTTAAATGTTCTATTTCTTTAATAACCTAAACACAATATTGCCAAGGAATACAAGTGATTATACAAGTTAATCAATAATGTGTTAGGGATATTGCACACAGACAGTAAAAAAAAAAAACACAGAATATACATTATGTCAGAGAAAGGGAACCCGATAATATCAGGTTAATAACAGGTAACAGCAGCAGCTCAGATGCCATCAAACCCATTCACTAGCTCATTGGTTATAACATTACCCATTCAGGGAATTCAAGCTGTTAGTTGAGCTTCAAAAGCTGATGTTAGCTTGGCTTGATAATAATAAAAATACTATTCGTCGTACAAGTGTGTGAACAATTTTCGCTTTGGACCTTATAGCCACTAAGGTTCATACAAACATGCAAAGCAGAAGAGATTGAGTCAGAATTGTGTTTATTTTCTAGAAAGACACAATCCCCGGAAACTGATTGTAGACCAAAATTTGGTTCTTGACTTCCAACAAGTTCGAAGTTGTATTTTTAAACATATTTATTTCGACTGAGAACAACTTATACACTTACTAAAGTGTTATTAATTAGAACCAACCAGCTAATGCTAGCAAACTGAAATGAGTTATATCATTAAAATGAGTCGCTGATTTAAGTCTAGCTAACTCTAGCTGCACATATACCATGCCAGCCCCTATTATACTGACAAGGTTGAGTAAAATGAAAATGTCAAGGTTCTAATATGAGTTTGAGGGCCTATTACGGTGGGCCTTATTAATGTCACTTTTCATTTTAGAAAGAGCTAGCAAGGAGCAAAATGTATCAACATTGACGGGATGGATACAACAGTACCTTGTGTGTTTCGTATAAGGTTATTAGTGAGGGACTAGCTGTTGGTATTGCACTTAGATGTCTGCTTAATTATTTAATGAACGCTTTTTACCACCTCCCTACACAATGAATGGCCTGCTCATTAATGATTCAAAGATCCATTCTACTACTCCAAATTGCAATTTCCATGTTATATTGGATCCTTGATAAATGTGGAATTTGAGCATTGAATGCACAATGCACCAAAAGGGAAACGATAATAACCAGGCACTACATTTACTTCCCATGTAAATGGTTTCAGGCTTGTATGATATCACCGCAAGAGGCTTTCTGCAAAATAGGCCAATTTCACTGATGACATTTTGACATACCACAGTAGGAAAACATATTAATGGAAGTAGGTAGTAGTAATAATTAAAGTAATAGTGGTTTAAGTCCATGTAATAATATATTAGATTTATATAGCGCTTTATAATATTCTCAAAGACGCTTTAACATAGTCGCGGGGAAAACGGTGTGAGACAGACAGACAGGAGACGAACGACAATAAGCGACATACACAGGCACAATCACATACATACACATGGACTAATGGGTAGGGGGAAGGAGGGGGCTACGGGTAAGCAGATGAGAAAAGATGTGTTTTGAGGCGGGACTGGAATGTGGTGAGGGAATCAGAGTCTCTGATGAGATTGGGGAGTGAGTTCCAGAGCTTGGGAGCTGCCCTGGAGAATGCTCTGTCCCCAAAGCTGTGTCGAGTTTGCTTAATAATGCGCGTGAGACAAACTGTGTACTGAAGCTGACATGTTTATTTCCTAGCTCATTCCGTATCTGACCCTCACCCCACACATTCACTCCCTCATCCTATTGGTCCACAGCCTACCAACATAGGGCTTCCTATTGGTTGAACAGACATGTCAATCAGCTGTTATGCGTAACATTGAACAATACCACATCTTCCCTTTTAAGAACAGAGAATAAACTGTTGTTTCCATCAGACCATTCGAACCCTGTAAGGAAAACAATGTTAGGCACTTTGGTGAGCATTGGAACTTGTATGAAACAAGTGCATTAATTAAACAACTGCAGTTCCCTGAATCCTCACATTGTAACATAAAGTGCTTTAACTAACCTTATTATACCATAACACAACAATAACTCAACATATATTTCTGAGATTTATTTCATTTAATTTCAATTCACAAGTTAAGCCTAGCGGGCTCAATGATGGCTCTCCCAGACCTAGTTATGAGATTGGGAGTCTCTGCAGGTAACACTGGAGGTGTCACAGCAGGTGGCATGGGAGCCTGCTGTGACATGTGCTGCTGTGGTGATGTCCTCTCTTGTGTAGGCGCCTGTAGAGGTATCAGATGCAGGCGGTTGCGTCTCACCACCCCCTGAGGTAAATCCACCAAATAAGATCTTGGAGTAGAGTGGTTCTGGATCACAGTTCCAGACGTCTTAGCGTCGGTGACCCATACATGTTCTCCTGGTGACAAGACGCTTTGCATTTTTGCACGGTGACGCCTGTTGTAGTGTGCAGTATCTGACATCCTCTTCTCCTTTTCCTTCTGAGCCAGTGCACGGCTGTCAGGCAGTGTTGGGTCCAGATGAGAGGGAACAGTTGGCACCGTGGTGCGTAAACGTCGGCCCATGAGAAGCTGAGCCGGGCTGTATCCATTCTGAAGAGGAGTGGCTCTATAAGCGAGTAGAGCCAGGTAGGGTTCATCTGCCTTCTTTAGGAGATTTTTTACCGTCTGGACCGCCCGTTCTGCTTCGCCATTTCTTTGCGGAAACCTCGGGCTGGTGGTGACATGTCTGAATCCGTATGCAGCTGCGAAGGCCTGTCCAGAAAACTGAGGTCTGTTATCTGACATCATAACCTCCGGGATGCCATGGCGAGCGAAGATTGACTTTAGATGCGTGACGATGTCGGTGGACCTGGTGTGAGATAAGAGTGCAATCTCAATATATCTCGAGAAGTAGTTGACGACAAGTAAGTACGTCTTTCCAAACAGTTCAAAGAGGTCCGCCCCCAACCTCTGCCATGGTCGGTCAGGGTGCTCTGAGGGCATGAGCGGCTCATTGTGATTGTGTCTCTCTTATATGCATGTTCTGAGTACCATGTCGTTTATCTGCTGACTAAGTCCCGGCCACCATACAGCCTGGCGTGCGCGTGCTTTACATTTCACGACATTGTTGCGCAGTGTTGCAGGTATTACCAGCCATGAGTCTTTTAGCAGCAAACTGTGAGTGTAGCTCGCTCTAGCCAGTAGTTTTTCAGCACTGATTCCTGTTTGACATGCGCTGGCCATCCTTCTCTGCACAGCATCATGAGAAGACACTGTCAACTTTAAGGTGCTCTTACAGAATCCTCCCCCATCATGAAAAACAGGCTCCTCCCCCGTCACAAAAAACAAGCTCCTCCCCGGTAACAAAAAACAGACTCCTCCACCGTAATGGAAAACAGGCTCCTCCCCTTCACGAAAAACAGACTCCTCCCCCATCACAAAAAACTCCGCCCACGTAAAAAAACAAGCTCCTCCCCCGTCACAAAAACAAGCTCCTCCCCCGTAACGGAAAACAGACTCCTCCCCCGTAATGGAAAACAGGCTCCTCCCCTTCACGAAAAACAGACTCCTCCCCCGTCACGAAAAACAGGCTCCTCCCCGTCACGAAAAACAAGCTCTGCCCCCGGCAAAAAAAAACAGGCTCCTCCCCCCGTCACAAAAAACAGACTCCTCCCCCGTAAAGGAAAACAGACTCCTCTCCCGTCATGAAAAACAGGCTCCGCCCCCGTCACAAAAACAAGCTCCTCCCCCGTAACGAAAAACAGACTCTGCCCCCGTCACAAAAAACAGACTCCTCCCCCGTAACGGAAAAATAGGCTCCTCCCCGTAACAAAAACACACTCCTCCCCGTCACAAATAACATACTCCTCCCCCGTAACAAAAACAGACTCCTCCCCGTCACAAATAACATACTCCTCCCCGTCACAAAAACAGACTCCTCATGTCACGAAAAACAGACTCCTCCCCCGTCACGAAAAACAAGCTCCGCCCCGTAAAAAAAACAGGCTCCTCCCCCGTAACGAAAACAGGCTCCTCCCCCGTAACCAAAAACAGACTCCTCCCCCGTAACGGAAAACAGACTCCTCCTCGTTGCAAAAAACAGGCTCCTCCCCGTCAAAAAAAACAGGCTCTGCCCCCGTCACAAAAAACATACTCCTCCCCCGTAATGGAAAACAGGCTCCTCCTGTTCACGAAAAACAGACTCCTCCCCCGTCACAAAAAACAGGCTCCTCCCCGTCACGAAAAACAGGCTCCTCCCCGTCACGAAAAACAAGCTCCGCCCCCGGCAAAAAAAAACAGGCTCCTCCCCCGTCACAAAAACAGACTCCTCTCCCGTAACGGAAAACAGACTCCTCTCCCGTCATGAAAAACAGGCTCCGCCCCGTCACAAAAAACAGGCACCGCACCGTCACAAAAAACAAGCTCCGCCCCTGTAACGGAAAACAGGCTCCTCCTCGTCACAAAAACAGACTCATCCCCCTTAACGGAAAACAGACTCCGCCCCTGTCAAAAAAAACAGGCTCCTCCCACGTCCCGAAAAACAGGCTCCTCCCACGTCACAGAAAACAGGCTCCTCCCCGTAACAAAAACAGACTCCTCCCCCGTAACGGAAAACAGGCTCCTCCCCATCACAAAAACAGACTCCTCCCCCGTAATGGAAAACAGGCTCCTCCCCCGTAAACTCAACAAACATATCGGTGCGCCCGGCTGAATCTTTCCTAAAGAAGCTAAAGAAACAATTTAACCTTTAAAATGTCGACGACATTGTTAGCTATAACTTTATAATTCAGCTTTTTTTCATAGCTCTTATAGTTATTTAACTGTCCCCGTTTTAGTTGTTTGTGTTTTTCCGCTCCTTCTGGAGTTTTTAATGGGTGTGTGTGGGGAAGTCTAGAGCTGTGACATCATCGCTAGAGGGGAGAGATGCATTAGGATCAAGCGGAATTTTTTGTTGTATATCGTCACTACGGCCGCAATTCTTAGTTTTTGGCATTATTTTCTGGTAAAGTAGTAGAGAATCTTGTGCTTGTCGTAGATGTGTGACGATGGAATCCAACAGTTTCCCAGATTTTTCTAGAGAAGCCTTAATGAGGGGAGAACTCCACATTTCTGCTCAGTCATCTTCATTGAAAATCGGACAAAATTTAAACTTTTTTAAAGCAAACAGGAAAACTTTATGAACTGCGATTAAACTCTAATTTCTATACCTAAAAAATATTTAAGGACATGTAAACGTTCACAAAAGCCTTAGTCAGTCTTAGTTATGGTTATCTGTCAAATCCAAAGGTATTTAGAAGATAAAGTTTTGCTTATCTTTTCCAGTTATACATTTCCACCCAATATGTTTGTGCTTCAACATTTTCAGAAGTAAGTTTCCCTTTTTGATATGTTCAGATATTTAAACTATTTCCAGCTATGTTCAGCTCTTTAAAAAAAAATCAGCTAATTTGAGACATTTTCAGCTATTTCCAGAAATGTTCAGTTATTCATTTCATATTTCAGCTATTTTCAGCTATTTTCAAACATTTTCAGCAATTTATTTTTCAGCTTCAAGCTTTCAGATGTTAGCATTCCAATGCATTTTCAGCAGGAAATGCATTTTCTAGTTACAAAGTTAAAGCTATTTAATAATTAAAATATATATATATATATATGGTTTTTTTCTTAGCTTTCAGATGTTAGCATTCCAACGCATTTTCAGCAGGAAATGCATTTTCTAGTTACAAAGTTAAAGCTATTTTATAATTAAAAAAATATATATATATTTTCTTTCTTTCTTAGCTTTCAGATGTTAGCATTCCAACGCATTTTCAGCAGGAAATGCATTTTCTAGTTACAAAGTTAAAGCTATTTTATAATAAATAAAATAAAAGAATTAAAATAAAAATATTTTTTAGGGCTGTCAATCGATTAAAAAAAAGTAACTAATTAATCGCACATTTTGAAATTGCGATTAATTAATCGCGATTAATCGCAATTAAAAGTTAAAAGTTAAAAGTTCATTCTTTTTAAAGACCAAACTTCATACAGAGCTGTGTTTCAAAGAGGCTCCTACCTATAAAGTGCCAGCGAGGTATTTAATATTGTGGATGATAAATTGTTTCTTCAGTAAAACATCAGATTAGTAAAAAAAAAGAAGTATATTGAGACCCCATTGGTCCTGTCATCTTTAACACTGAACAACAGCAGAACCAGTGGCCTTGGTAACTGACTGACATTCAAATATGTCACGTTAACCCTCTGGAGGCTGGGGGCATTTAATACATTTTACCAAAAAAATTAAATTCACCTTTTAAAGGCGTTTGCATATGACACATACCCATGTGTTATACATCAAACATTCCAGAACAATCTCAGCTCTATTCAATGAGGCTCAGTTGTCCTGGTGCCGTGTTCTCTGCTCTCTGACTGACAGGCTGCTATAGAGCCTCACCCGTGAGGTGGGAGGTCCTTTGTGATTTACTGAGTGTTCATTGGTTGTTTTTTCCCCAAAATGTTGACAGACAAACGGATTGACCAATCACGTTGAAGGTTTCGTGTGACGAGTTCTTTCCGCACCGTGTCCCCCGACACGTCGCCCCTTCGTTCCTCTGTGTATCAGAGGGGGAGACGGGAGGAAGGAGGAGCAGGAGGAAACCCGACTGATTCATCCACGAGTTTAAAATGATTTCTGCTTCTTATTTTCGCGGAAAAATAATTGTTTTAAAAACGGAAACAGTGTTAAACCGTACTGCCGCGGTTTGACACTCGGTTTGAGTGTAAAAACTTCAACGAACACCGGAAGTAAACAAAGTTGCGTTAATTGCGTTAAAATATTTTAGTGCGTTAACGCGGCCAAATTAATCGCATAGATTAACGCGTTAACGCTGACAGCCCTAATATTTTTCCTTAATTCTTATTTTCTTATTGCACGATTGTCTTCCTCTGTTGCTTCGCTTCCATCCGGCAGCGCTGCTTCCAGTCCAATTTATTTTAACAGGAGCTTTTATCCAATCAGATTTCACCTCCACAGTCTCTATGAAAGAAGAGCAGCTCATCTCAGGCCTTCACACAGGCCAAGACAAGTACAGCCTGCTTGAAGTACATGGGGACCTTATTGTTGATTGACATAATCGTCAACCAATCATATCGTCAGTTTGACATTCTGGGTGTATTTGTTGAGGTCCTTTGGCCTTCTGGAAGCCCATGAAAGTACATTAGATTAACCTGCGCTGTGATTGGTTACTGGGCCCGCATGCAGTTCAATTGAGAGGGGAAGGAGATAGATTAGCGGGGGTCAAGAAGTCAAGATGTCACCACAGTTTAAGTGTTTTGCTTTTAACTTTTAATGGCGGAAGGAGGAGAAGCGGACTTTGTGGCGGATTTTATCTCGAAGCCTTTCTCAAGGAGGACGTTTCAGGAAAAGAAGGACATTATAACATACGGCCGCACCACAGCTAGCTAGTTTGAGCCCGTCCCCACAGCTAGCTAGCTTGAGCCAGCAATTTTCATCCCTGAAATGGATGAAGACTTATTCCAGAAACGCAACTGGGGAGGCTCGACTTTCATGGCCATCAGAAGGAGCTGTTAGTGGACTTAATGCTCTACGACAAACTCTACGACCACGTCATTGAGTTGTTTGTTGGCAAAGAGAGGAGAATGGATTTTAACTTTAAGTGAGTGAGCTGCTTGTTGTGTTCTGCAGTAGCATTGTGTTCATTTGTCTCTGTTGTTTTTATTATATTGTTATTTCTGATTCTATTGAGTGTGAGGCGTTTCAGTGCCACAGTTATGTCTGATTGTTTTGTGATATATGTGACTGGTTGTAAATGTGTTCTGGTCATTGTGTTTATTACGGTGGTGTGGGCTACACGCATTGTCCGTTTATGACGCAGCATCCCGTCATGTGCGTACTTATCTGCACTCTGCAGGTATGTATTTGTCGGTGTTGCGCTTCATATAACATTTTATTTCACTTGTTGCAGTGTCATGTGAATACGACTAACAACCCACAACTCTCTTTCTGTCTGCTCCTTCATAATAAAAGCCCCACACCGGAACACTGGTGAACTAATAGCTTACATTAGGTTATTCAGCTGAAGTAAGACGGCATTGAAGGCCTAGGTAGAAAATGCACAACCCGCCACTGGCCTTCTGTCATTGAAATTTCACATATATGAATTAAGAGGTGATCTGATGGTGGTCACAACATTTGTGAAAGCTTTGCAATAATTGTATTTTTGCTTTGACAGCTTTGCTGAAAAAACCCCATCAGATGTCCCTTTTTTAGGATTTATTTTATTTCTTTAATGAACAATTTAGTGTGAAATGACAACAAAGGCCCCAGCAAAGGGTTTTATGCAGGATAGGGCCAGTATATTAGTCAGCTGAGTTAAAAAATGGATTATGTATTGTTTAAATTGGTTTCTCCGCATTTTTAATTCACACAGCTGGATTTAAATGTGTCAAATAATGTTGAATTGTTTCTTCTCTTCTTACAGAGCCATGTTGTCTCTCAATTGAAAACAAACAGTTAAAACTGACAGTGATGTATACACTGCTTAATGTGGACCAAGAGCATAATGGCACCATAATCAGTTTATGCGTTATTCTCACTATTGTCACACAGTATTTGTGTGCATGTAAAGCACTGTCAGTATCAAACAAGACTGTCTGATCTCTATAGCAAATCCCTGAGTGGTAAAAATCTATTCGAACTGCTCTAATTCTGTGTTTTCTTCATAAATCATTCACGCAGCATGATTTTGCTTGCCACCGCACACTATATTGACATCTTGCCTCGGTTCACTGATGAGTTTTTAATTTGATGACGGTCACGGTTTGACAAACAGCCACAACAGAGACAGAAGATCAAGATCAGAATAAAGAAAAGAGAGGCTGTTGCATTAACATTGGGGGGGGGGGGGGGGGGGAAGAGTGTAAGAGTGTGTTCATACATTCAGTCGTACTACTGAGGAAACAGCACACGCGGGGAAAAGAAAACATGAATGTGATTATTATTAGGGATGGGGAATAGAGGAGGACGTCCCACTCTGCTTTTTAGCTTTAATAGCTTCCCACTTGCCCTTTCTAGATATGTGTTCCAAGAAACACAGTGTATAAGGGAATGCAGTTGCATGACATTTTAGGAGAGTACAAAGCAGGTACAAACGTAATGATGTCACTCTTTACAATACCACCTGTATTGTGTGATATTAAAAAGGCAATATTCTATTTGTTTTATACACGAGACATTGTTTTAATTTTAGAGGAACGTTTCAACAACTATTGCTCTCACATTCGTGGTCTCCGGAGGACAGCCCCTTGGTGACCCTCTGCCTTTCTCTCTACAGCGACACTGTGAGGTTGACATATGTACTTTTAGTGAAGATTCCTCTACATTGGCATTCACGTCCATCTCAAGAAGAAATGTAATTTTGTTTGGGTGACCTCGACCTCTTACCTTTTCATCTGGCGCCACCATTAACTCTGAACTTCAGTGCTAACACACTAAATTAAGATGGTGAAGCATGGTAATCACATCAACATGTTAGCATGTTGACCGTAGAAAGGCCCCAGGTTAATGATTCAGGGTGTCGGCAGCAATGCAATGCTATAGGGCACATGTTGTTGACTGAGGAATCCTGGGCTTTCTTCTCCTTCTAGCTGATAACTGATACACACACACACACACACACACACACACACACACACACACACACACACACACACACACACACACACACACACACACACACACACACACACACACACACACACACACACACACACACACACACACTACAGGTAACCTGATACGCACTGTGCTGTGCTACCATGTGTGCACATAGAATTCCACAAGGAGGTAAATTAGTCATGATGAAAATGGCTGTATATCTTCTTGTATTAAAGATGAAGTTGCATTCTGCAGAAACAATATTGGTTGTTTAAAAAAAATGTTTTTATTTATTCATTGATTAACAAATCCACATATAGTGTTTAAGCACATTGTCTTAGATCATTCAGTAAGTTTGGTCATTGACTGCGTCTTCTCCCCTCCTGTTTATTGTGTGCATTGGGGTGCGGGCCGGACGCCGGCCCCCTCGGCGGAGAACTCATGCACGGCGTTCGGGCGTTTGACCGTTTGTTACGCGACACTCAGTGCGTTTACATGCAATCGAATTATTGGCTTAGTCGGACTGAAATCGAATTATCCGTTTCATGTAAACACCTTAGTCGGACTATGTGCGGTCCGACTTCGGTCCGATTAACACCCCTGGTTAGCTCGGTCCGATCCAGTTGATAATTCGACTCTCGCGGCATGTAACTCTGAATTCGATTCGGAACTGGACTTTGCGTCTTTGCGCATGCTCGAGATCCCGCCGCCCTCCTCCCTCCCTCCCGCCCTCCCATGTCGTGACCCAGAAGTCGAAAGAGACGATAAATTAAATTCTCCGTGTACCTTCGGCGACGGCGTCTTCTCTCCGTTATCAACTCAGCCAATAGCGCCATTTGCATTCGCTGTACTCCTATTAACACCATGGAAGAATAGTAGAGGGATGTAGCTTCGCCTTGCTCTCTGTTCGCCATCTTTCTCAAAATGTTGTTGTTGGTGGTGGTGAAGAGGTCAAGGCGGAAATGGCTGTATCACCACGAGTTGTAATGAAAACAGCGCCGCCTATCGTATCGGATATGACATGCTTTCGGCCAATGATTCGAATTACTCACTGCCATGTATATTGGGATAACAGCAGATCCCCCAAAAGATAGCATAGTCCGACTAAAGCAAGATTAGAATTATACCATCATGTAAACGCACTGACTGATATTACTTTGCAAGTGGGTGGCGCTTTGACTCTGAGTGAAAAAAGGCATGTTGGAATCCTCAGGCCGTGAATTCTATGAAGCATGAGAAGTTTGGAGTAGATTCGACTGAGTCCAGTGTAGCCAGTAGGGGGCGCTTTGACAAAAATAAAAAATTAGAATGCACGCGTCTTCAGGCCTGGAGTGTCATCCCACATGTGGAGTTTAGAACGGATCTGATGAGGTGGAATGGAGTTACATCAGTTTATTCGTTCACGGCAAAGGATCAATGTTTGCAGATGGAGAGATTCGCCGCACTTCAATGTGTCTTTACGAGCTTCACAGGGAAGTATTATCAAGGTTTTAGGTCTATTCTGGTATATTTTGAGAGGGATCTGAATAATCTGTGAGGAGAAGGGTATTAATGAAGAAAACATGTAACTTTGTATTGCCAGTAGGTGGCGCTAAGACCGTTATGAAAAATTAGCATATGAATGTCTTCAGGGTCATGATGTATGAGAAATATGGAGCAGATAACATAATGTATGGCCGAGTTACAACAACGTACATTTTCATGGCGAATGGCGTTTCTTTGCCGGTCCGGCAAACGCACATAGTTTAATATTTTTGAAATCCTTTAAAGATTTTACAAGACAAAGGTCTCAAGACCTTACTGCCCAAATTTGGAAAGAATTGGGTGTAAGCTCTAGGAGGAGTTAACTGTTTTACAACCCCTAAAAACATGAAAAAAGGCCAAAAAGGCATATATTGAGGGATTGATTGTAGCGCCCCCTAATGTTCAAATATTATGAAAAAATGAAGGTAGGTTAAGGGTGTCCTTGTGGACATAGGCTAGCAATTTGGGGAAGATAGTCAAAGTGATATGGAAGTTAGGTGTCTTTATATATTAGGCCACACCCCTTGGATGTTCATTGGTCCATATCCTCTGAAAGCAATAAGATATCAACAATCTGTGAACATTATTCCTTTACATTGAACCAATTATGGACCTCAGAGATTTTGGTATGAATAGGAACAAGCGTTTTGAAGAAAAGTGCAAAAAAACAGTTTTTTACAAAATACAAAATGGCGGAAAATCTAAGTTGACGTAGTTTATGGTCATAATAATATTTTTTGTAGAGCAGATCCAAGAGGAGATGTATGCTGAATTACGAGTCAATTAGTCATTGGAGGCAAACACGTGGGCTTTTCAACGAAAATTCATTCTAGGAGGCGCTATCAAGCCATATTTTCATTCCAAAGCATTCAAATTATATCAGGTATTTGACTTTAAATGTGTGCGCCAAGTTTAGTCACGTTTCGAGCATGTTAGATTGTTTATTTGTTCACGGCGAAGGATCAAAGTTTGCTGATGCTACGACTCGCCACACTTCAACGTATCATTACGACCTTCACAGGGAAGCATTATCAAGGTTTTATATATATTCTGCTATATTTTGAGAGGGATCTGCATAATCTGTGAGGAGAAGGGTAAAAAAGTAGAAAACATGTAACTTCCTTTTGCCACGAGGTGGCGCTATGGCTATGACTATTATTCAAAATTAGCATATGGATGTCTTCAGGCTCAGTATGTCATGATATATGAGAAATATGGAGCAGATTACATAATGTATGGGCGAGTTACATCAACTTGGATTTTTATGGCGAATGATGTTTTTTGATGTTCGACCCACCGCACATAGTTTAATATTTTTTAAATCTTTCAAAGATTTTTCACGGCAAAGGTCTCAAGATCATACTGGGAAAGTTTGGAATGAATCAGGTGTAAGCTCTAGGAGGAGTTAACAGTTTTACAACTGCCAAAAACATGAAAAAAGGCTTAAAAAGGGCAAAAAATGCAGATATTGAGGAATTAATTGCAGCGCCCACTAATATTCAAATATTATGAAAAAAATAATGTAGTTTAAGGGATGCAATATGGACATAGGCTAGTAATTTGGTGAGGATAAGCCAAATAATTTAGAAGTTGTGTGACTTCAAATATTAGGCCACACCCCTTAAATGTTCATTGGTCTATATTCTCTGAACGCAATAAGATATAAAAAAGATTTTCAATAGTTATGATGACATTGAACCACTAATGGACACCAGAAATGTTCGGATGAATCGGACAAAGTGTTTTGGAAAAAAGTGAAAAAAATATTGTTTTACAAAATTCAAAATGGCGGAAAATCTAAGGAGGCGCATTTGATGACCACCATTAACTTATTTGGAGAGCAGGTCCAAGTGAACATGTCTACCAAATTTCAGAACAATCGGTCATAGCTTTCAAAAATGGCAGCCTTTCTACTGAAAGGGGGCGCTATTGAGCAATTTCTTTGTACTAAAATGCGAGATCTATAAAATATCAAAATTTCCATCAGTCCTTATATGCATGTCAAATTTGACAATGTTTGGGATATGATAAAGGTCTCAAAAACACTTTCGTTGACGGAGAAATAATAACTCTTAGAAAAACAATAGGTTCCTCTACGACGAAGTCGACGAGGACCCTAATAAATCCTGACAGTGTGCAGACAGAAGATGCATCTCTCAGAGCATACATGCATTGTTTTCGTTTGCCTGCTCCCTACTGCCTTCTAATATCCTGCAATGGTGGCGACAGAGAGCTGAAGAAGTATATTCTCTCTCTCTCTCAATCGGTCCGTTATCTGGGCGGAGAAACCCGAGAGAGAGAGAGAGAGCGAGAGCGAGAGACTGCCTCTCTGTTCCCACCCTCAACAGCTCCTCGAAGCAGGAACCGGCTGGTTGATGTCATCGAGACCTATACCCTGAATAAAGGAGGGGATCTATCAGAACAAAGCGGAATAACAATACAATTGTCCTACACACACGGTGCGAAACGGGATTATTCGTTGCGTTGCTTGCAGTGGTTGGACTCCGCTTCCTGTTTCTCCTTTTTGTTGCACCACAGGAGCTCTCGCGGAGGATCCCCTCCTTTTGTGTCGTTCTGCGGTTGTTTATCCGCGCTCCAACTTCTGCCTGTCATTTCGCCCCAACGGAAGGTTTCATTTCAGTGTTTTCTTCCACGCGTCGGCATTTAAACGGAATGAATGACAAAAACAAAGGAGATTGATGTCAATAACTATCCGGCTCACCTCGTCTTCGCCTCGCCCAAGGAACGGAGACTCCATCTCCGGCAGAAGATGGAAAGCGGAGGCGGGACGGAGGGCTCGGACAGCGGGCAAACGCAGCACGCGGAGCTGCCGGCGATGGTGGCCGCTCATCCTCCGGGCGAGAAGAAAAAGAAGGTGAACCGGGCTTCGTCCCCCGCCCGGCCGAAGGATGTACCCGGTTGGTCGCTCACCAAGATCCGCGGAGGGATTGGGACCCCGACCCTGAGCGTCAAACCGGGAGCCATCCACCTGGGTAGCCGCATTTCCAGGCGCAGCCCTGTCGGAGGACTGGCTGCAAGGGACAGCAAGGCGGAGAAGAGCGCTGGTGGGAAACCTACGGGCAAATCCTCCTCCTCCTCCCCCTCAGCGTCGTCTAAAACAGCCAAGGCGGCCAAGAGCACTGGCGGGCGGCGGAAGGTGTCGGACGCCAGCATAGGATCCGACGATGCGTCGAAGGACTCCGGCTGCGCCACCGGGAAGCTGTCCCCCACCGACAGTAGCTCCGAGCTGTCGGACTGCGCCTCTGAGGAAAACAAGCTCTCCGCGGAAGCTGTAAGCAGCGACGCCGAATCACGGAGCAGCCGGGGCGGCGGGCCGGATGGCGAAAAGCCGCTCAGGGACAGAGCCGGCCACCAAGCAGCCGCTGCTAAGACCACATGCTCCTCCGCGGAGAGGGACAAGGACCGGCTCTCCCTGGGCGTGGGCCCCGGGGAAGGGAGCATATCCCCCGGCGAAGAGCGTTCAGTCACCTCGTTTGACAGCAGGGTCCCTGCCAGCACATCCCTGGCTTTCTCAGACCTCACGGAGGAGTTTATGGACGGCATGCACGAGGAGTTTGTCCGGGAAATAGAGGAGCTGAGGTCCGAGAATGATTACCTCAAAGTAGGTCCAATACACACGAGAACCGTTTAATAGCAGACAGCATCAACACAATATACGTTATACATGATTTAATTGTCAATTTGCTTTAACACAATATGCAAAGCCTCACTCTCAGATGTAGACATATCTGTGTTATGATACTGTAACGTCTCTGACGTACAATACAGTCGGTTGGATTTCTTTACCAAGTTTAATCTGACTTGCTTCCCAGTGTGTAGAAATGCCTTTGGATGCCATCCAAGGCTACTCACGAGGATGAGGAGGATGATGATGATGTTATGAATAGAGAGTCTGCACCCTCATTAGCACAATATCTGCACGTGCACAATTTAGGGGATTTTATTTTATGTTCAAAATCATGTATTCAGAAAAGTTGACAGCAGAACCAAAATCCTATTTTTGTGACAGACTGCCGGATATCCATTGTTATAGACATTCTTGCATTCAGTCTTGCATTCAGTCTATGATAACACAAGAGACAGAATTTAAGGGTCATAGTGATATTTCATGCTTATTTGGACACTATCACTGAGATAAAGCTAGTTCAGTGTAAAATATACAATTCAATGGACAACATATAATAATAATATATTAATGCAAAGAATAGAGAGATTTCGATAGTTATTTCTTGTATTTAGAATTTGCTTTTAATTTAAATTTAATTTAATATTCACTCTCGCTCAATGGAGACAGTTTCTAAGTTACCATTTCATTTGCCTCAAGTAAATCTAAATGTAAGCAGGTAACACCCGTTAACAGCTACCGATATTATATATATATATAGCCACATTCTGCAACTACCTGGAAACAAACAGCGGTTGTTACTGCCGCATCACTGGAGATGGGATCAATTCAACGTTAATGTTCATCTGTTTTGATCAGCATGGTGTTTTCATCACAAAGCCATAGCCAGAAATACTCACACACACACTCTCACACACTCACACTCTCCCACACACACACACACACACACACACACACACACACCTGGACTCATCATGAACTCTGACCCGACACATCCTGGGTGTTTTTGTGAAGAACTCTCTGAACCAGCCGGTGTTCACGAGAGAAGAGACTCCGTGCATCATTTACTTTGAGCTAACCTCTTGTCTGTAATCCTGGCTGTCTATGATGAGACACTTTACTTGGCAGAGTGAGAAAGCCAGCGCAGCAGCCTCCCCCAAAATCCTAGTGCTCGTGGATTATATGATTAACTATGATGATAGGCTATTGGATTTTTATTTGAAGGGGGATAAAACATACAAACCAGAATGCACACACATATGTAGCATGTTAGTTATACATAATGTGTCCAGTTGAGAAACAATAGTTTAATGTAATGAAATAACAACAACAGAAGTTAACAAATTAAAAAATATATATACATATTTCATGCTTATTTGGACATTTGGGGGGGCTGAAGAAAATTGTAGGGGGGCTGAAGTCCCCCTAAAATAGGCCTAACAACGCCCCTGCTCAACACTAAAGGCATCCCTCGGCATCCGACAAGTGGCTTGATGTATCATACGTGCGTTGATCTGCCGGTCAAGTGGATCCATCCAGCCTTCGAGAGTGATTGATAAGGATAAAGGATCAATTATATTAGCATGTCCTAAAGCACTAACTTGCAGTTATCAGACAGGACAATAATTGTCAGAGATTGATTGTGGAAGGTGATTGTACACTTTCCTAAACAGAAGAGGACCTCCTCATCTTTTCTTATGTGTCAGCGATTTAGATTCTGGGTGGCCCCTCAGCAGAAAGGTTCCTTAATTGATCACAATGGTGATGCATTCCCTTTTTTTCCCCTCGTGACATGCCACCATAAGCGTAAACTATAATACTATCCCACTATTCTGAATATGTAATAATATATATAAAATCTAATTCACTAATTTGTACTTTTGTTTCTGCTAATTATGATCATTGCTATGTTGCCCTGATTAGCTTAAATTGAAGCAATTTTTTTTGGAGAAAATGTGCAACATTTGCTTGTTCCAGATTCCCATTTGTGAGAAATTGCTGCTTTTCTTCCTCATCAATGTAAATCAATTAGCTTGGATTTTGAATTGTTGGTAGGGAAAAGTTGAGCAATTTGAAGGCCGTTTGTCATGATTTCTGATATCTTCGAAATGGAGTCAGGTGTTGCTTTAAATCTGAATTGACCTGATTTATTTACACTTTTTTAGATTTTATTTAGGAGTCAAAGTCCCGCCTTTTCATTTATACACCATGTATGATTACTTTAGATGTGCTGCATAATCCTGCAGATCTGCAGCCACGTGTGTGTATGTGTGTGTGTGCCTGTGTGTGTGTGTGTGTGTGCGCGTATTTATGGCTATGGCTGTGGCTGCAGCTATGAGGAACACCTGTGTAGTAATCACAAGATGAAAACACCATGCTGTAAGGCTGCCCCTCAATCACAATTTTCTCTCTGTCCGTGCAGACTTGTTAGTCTGTCATTGTCTGTAGCTTTATGGATGTATGTGCTGATGGTGCAGCTACTCTTTCCCATTTGGTCGGCAATTAGGAGATCAAGACAACTCAGAGCTGTTGGAATCTGTAATTATGAATTAATATTTCAGTGTGCACTGTGTTTGTGTCGCATTGCTGTCTGACATGTTAACAGCCAACATGATAAACAACATCTATCTCTTTACAGAGCCTAATTTTTAGGAATGTCTTGTCTTGTGACGACAATTTAAACTGATAATTGATCGTCTGTCCAGGCTAAACATGTATGGATGACTGTTAGAGCCTAGTCACTACTACATGTTAATACTCACACTATTTTATACATAGCAAAGAAGGATTACGCCGCATTAAATGCATGTCAAATGGTGGATTTGCTCCTCCCCCGATCCCCCAGTATTGTATTCAGGCAATTATCTGAATCCGTAAGTCTTTTAAATATGCTCTGATAATATCATAGAACATGTTTTAAATTATGGTACGTGAAAGACAGACATGTGATGGCAGCTTTAATATTTCTTGTGTCATGTTTCTATAATAACTTAGTATCCATATTGATCCGCTGTATGTGTATATTTAAGCCCATTCAGTGGAGTGGAACATGACGAACAGATAAAATCTCATCATCTTCAAAGGAACTATTTTACATAGTGTACTACTTGTATATTAATACTTAGTAATACTTTCTTACTCAGAGTTACATACAAATTATACTATGAAACTTAGCTTACCACAACGACTGGCAACAGATGGTGACAGCGAGCCCGGTTGTTGTCCCTAAAAAAAACACGTGTTTAAAAAAAAAAAATTGGGAATCTCGAAATCTGTCTTGGTGCACTCAAATCTCACAACTGTTTGGTTGATTCAATCTCCTGGTTGCTCACATGACAGAAAGCATCTACACTCTTCTTCTTTATTTAGCTGTGTAAAGCAGGTCAGTGGGCCACCTCTCTCTCTCTCTCTCGCCACATTAACTTGTGATTCCCTCGTTCCATGTCCTCACATTCTCACTCGCCAGTCGTGTTTTATCTTCCTCTCCGTCTACATTTATTTCATGGTCTGTTTTTACCCATCCGTGTTCTATTCTTTTTCTTTCTCATTCCTTCTGCTGTTTCTGTTTCTTTCCTTTTTTTGTGTCTTTCCCTCTCTTTCTGCTTTCCTCCCCTTCTTTTCATTCTCCTCTGTCCTTTATTTTCATGCTTTTAATAGCCATTACTGTACACATCTTTCTTTGTCTTTTGGACTTCTCTTTCTTACTCTTTTCTCTCTCCTTTTTTGCCTTTCTTACTCTCTCCGTCCTTAGTTACTTTTTTCCATTTCATCTATGCTCCCTCTCCTCTATGTTGCGGATGTGTATGGTAGTGGTCAGTGCAGATTGCCTTCTGCAGCAGTTTTTTTTAGCTCCATCAACAAAATCCCCTTTTAATAGGATGGCACACACACATATACACACACAGACACATTTTGCTACATGCTAAACCACACACGTCAAGTTACCTTAATCATTAGCATACAAATTGTTTATACTGTGAACACACACAACCCCCCCCCCCCCCCCCACACACACACACACGCACACACACACAGCAGAGGCTGACGACCGTAATCCACTGGAGTACATTTTAACAGCGCTACTACTACGACTCTTGCTGCTTGTACTTCTTTTGCTTATTTAGCACATCAATTCAATTCAATTCAGTTTATTTGTAGAGCCCAATTTCACAAATTACAAATTTGTCTCGGAGTGCTTTACAATCTGTACACATAGACATCCCTGCCCCAAAACCTCACATCGGACCAGGAAAACTCCCAAATAACCCTTCAGGGGGAAAAAAAGGGAAGAAACCTTCAGGAGAGCAACAGAGGAGGATCCCTCTCCAGGATGGACAGGTGCAAGAGATGTAATGTGTACAGAAGGACAGATTTAGAGTTTAAAATACATTCAATGAATATGACAGAGTGTATGAATAGTTCGGAGTAGGCATATTCCACGATGGAAACCTCCACGATCCATCAGGCAGATGGAGGTAGAGAGGAGGAGTGGGCGGAGTCTCAACAGTGGGCGGAGTCTCAACAGGGCAGTGGCGTAGTTGGTAGCAGGAATTCCACAATCCAGACCTCGATGATCCATCAGGCAGATAGGATCTATGACTTCACGTCTCATAGGGTCCGATGACCCTATGAGACGTGAAGTCAAAAGGACTCCGGGGAGAAAGCAGAGTTAGTAATGTGTGATGGAGAGATGAAAATTCATCCATAAGGAGAGAGAAAAGAGGAGATAGGTGCTCAGTGCATCCTAAAACGTCCCCCAGCAGCTATAAGCCTATAGCATCATATCCAGGGGCTGGACCAGGGCAAACCTGATTCAGCCCTAACTATAAGCTCTGTCAAAGAAGAAAGTCTTAAGTCTACTCTTAAATGAGGTGACTGTGTCTGCCTCCCGGACTGAAGGTGGAAGCTGGTTCCATAAAAGAGGAGCTTGATAACTAAAGGCTCTGGCTCCCATTCTACTTTTTAAGACTCTAGGAACTACAAGTAGCCCCGCATTTAGTGAGCGCAGCTCTCTAGTGGGGCAATATGGTACAACAAGCTATCCTTCTGCTAAGCTCCTTAAGATATGATGGTGCATCACCAATCAAGGCTTTGTAGGTTAAGAGAAGAATTTTAAAAGTGATTCTCGATTTTACGGGGAGCCAGTGCAGAGCAGCTAATACAGGAGTGATGTGATCTCTTTTCTTAGTTTTAGTGAGAACACGAGCTGCAGCATTCTGGATCAACTGGAGGGACCTAAGAGACTTATTAGAGCAGCCTGATAATAAGGAGTTGCAGTAATCCAGTCTCGAAGTAACTAACGCGTGAACCAATTTTTCTGCATCTTTTTGAGACAAGATGTGCCTGATTTTTGAAATATTACGTAGATGAAAGAATGCAGTCCTTGAGATCTGCTTTACATGGGAGTTAAAGGACAAGTCCCGATCAAAGATAACGCCAAGATTCTTTACAGTGGTGTTGGATGCTAGAGCAATGCCATCTACAGAAACCACATCACCAGATAATTGATCTCTGAGGTGCTCAGGGCCGAGTAAAATTTCTTCGGTTTTGTCTGAGTTTAACATCAAGAAGTTGCAGGTCATCCATGTTTTTATGTCTTTACACATCACACACACACACACACAGACTTGCCAACACACACATTTCCCACTCTTGGAAGCACACTGTGTAACAGCCCGCCTGCTTTCCCATAAAGCCCAGCGACCCAGGCTTCTTCTGATGGGGTCTTGTTCACTTCAGAGCAGAAGCACAGACGCCAACAAGAGCTGCACCATAGATACAATTCAGAGGGATGATGCAATTTATACTCTCAGGATGAAATTAATATTTCATCTGTTAATATATCCAAAAGAGAGCGAGATAGCATTACTGTAAATTAATCATATTTACTGGATTAGATTTAGTGGTATCTGATGCTTATCTTTTTAATTAAAACTTCTGTTTAGATATTTTTAGAGTGTAGGAATTTACTTTCCATTTGCTCTCAATGTTCCAGCGACGGTTAAGAGTCTATTCTGAGGTAACCTGATCACCTGACCTGACCTGTTCAAATGCATCATATTACTTTCTACTCTCCTCTGCTACTGACAACATATTCTATATCTAATGACCCCTTTAATGAGACTTGAGAGAATATTACGCAGCTGTTCATTTTAAGAAGACACCGTTGGCTGTAATGGCTCTACTGATAATGATGAAGACAAAGATGTCTCAGCTTATGACCACGAGCAGCAATTGATGGGATGGATTGTGAACAAGGTTTATGGACGCTGATTTATTTATGTTGTTTATATTGTCTTGCATTTACGACAAAGATGCTAAAAGCCTAAATGACTACCATTAAAGATTAAAGGATTCCCTTTATAGCCCACATTCTGTACGCGCACACGATGCTGTTGCAGGCAGAGCCTGTGCAACATGTCACTGCTCTTTCCCCACAGGTTGACTAGTAATGTTGACATGACAGATGCACTTCCACTCACTCTCTCGCTCTTCTCCCCTGTCTCCAGGATGAGATGGAGGAGCTGAGGTTCGAGATGCTGGAGATGCGGGACATGTACATAGAAGACGACGTCTACCAGCTGCAGGACCTACGGCAACAGCTTGAGCAGGTAAACCATGAAAGCCCACCCGTTGAACTTTAAATGTGTAACACAGACAGGGGCTACAAAGTGTTTCGAAACGGGCAAGATGATGGGCAATCGATCATTTGAATGTCACCGTTGAGCCGGAGGGCCGACGCACAAGGCCAGGTGCAATGCGGGCGTTTGCATGTCTTCTTTTGTATTTGAATGGCTGCTGCGAGGTTTCCTTGAAGGCACAGGAGGACTTAGACAGACGACACACGCATAACCTCATCCATCTTCTGTTTATCAGGCAAACAAGACCTGCCGCATCTTGCAGTACCGGCTGAGGAAGGCAGAGCGGCGCTCTCTGCGCGTGGCCCAAACGGGGCAGGTGGACGGAGAACTGATACGCACGCTGGAGCAGGACGTCAAAGTGAGTGCTGGTGTGTTTGAAAAAAAGAGATTGAAATGGAGCGCTGTGTGGAAGAGGCTCTGTGTGTGTGACAGCTTGAGGTGCGCTGTGTTAATGCGAGCGGTGTACAAGCAGGAGGGAGAAAGTGAGATATCTGGACCACCTTATTTACTGATTTTTAAAGTGCATAGTCTCTTAAGGTTCACACCAAAAGCAAAGCGATTTTTCGCGTCGCCCAAAACGCGTAAGTTTACTCGCTCGACCATTCCCCGTGTTCTCACCATAAGCGTCGAGACGCTCCGTGAGGGGCGGGGCTTATCTCTGTGTCTCGTCTCGGTAAAGACCGTTATCATTTCCTTCATCCACCACGGAATATCTAACCACTAGTTCTGCTTTATATTTGTTGTGTACATCCCACACACTAACGCCCTCGTGTTTGGGTTCATGACATCATCATGAAAGTTACTGTTACGTCTGAAATACTTCCGCTTCCAGCGCTACGAGAGCGGAACACAAGAGCTGATTGGCCCGAGTTGCGAGATTACCGCCTCAAACTTGAAATATTTCAACTCGGGGCGCAAATTGTGTCGCTGAAAACCCGCCGCTGTAAACGCGTTGCCCACATCGCGACGCCCCAAACACGCCGCCCAGGAAAATATCACGTCTATCGCAGCCACACGCGTCTGTACGTTGACTTTTCATGGGATTCGGTCGCGCGAAAAAATAGTTTCGCTTTTGGTGTGAACGCATCTTTACTCCACTCAATGCTCTGAGCTCTTAGTGAGCGACAAATAATTATGCAAACAAAAAATATGTTTCCTGCTGAAGGTCTTTGTCCTCTAGTGTGTGTGGATTTGTTTCAATGGATTTGTAGATATGTTCCATCAATTAATATAAGGCCTCTTGCATGACATTTATTTTCATTTCATAGATCCTTGTACTCTAGTGTTGCAAAGCTAGCGGAAATGATCGTTTCATGGACGCTGTGTTTGTTTAGTTGGTTTATGTCATTTGAGGTTGTTCTTATAAACCCTTCACGATTTACAAATTTACCGATTGGTTGACCATTTTGCGTTTAAGACCAACTTAATGAGCACAGAAGTAAATGTACGCTCTCTTTTATGCGCGTCCCACAAAGTATACACACAAACACACACACACACACACATTCTGCACAGGCTAGAGCTTCTGTGTGTATTTTCTGTCACACTGACCCTGGACTATGGATATACTGTCAAATTCACAGTGTTCTGCCAACATCTTTTCATGTGATCGAGGATACAATGAGGCCTTTATACCCTCTAAGACAGAGACAGTGTGTGTGTGTGTGACTGTGATGTCATTGGCTTTCTTTCGCCGGCTGCTGCTTTCTGTCTCTCCGCTGCTGTCTCTCCATCTGGTTATTTTGGAAGAAGGAGGGAGGGAGGGAGGGAGGGAAAATGATGAGCGTACATCCTGTGTCTCTAAGGATGAAAAAAAGGGCAGGGGGATTGGCTACTTTTTGAAAATTCAAAGTAGCCAATCAGAGAGGAAGGATGGGGCGGGAGGATCACACAAAAAAAGAGAGGAACTCACAAAAATCAAAGAAAGAAGCCGAGAAAAACTAGAGTAAGGAAAACAAGGATTTTGATTGGCGGTCTGACTTGAATTTGAATCTTTAGCAGCCAATAATAGCGTTGGGATAAAGAGTTAGCTCTGAAATGATGAGGGAAATAGAAAGACAAAGCTTGAGAAAAAGACAAGACAAGTAAAGTCTGTATATGTTGGCTGCATTAGCAAAGAGGGATCATAAACACAGGATACTAAAAACATATATACCGCCGGGAGACAAACTCAAAGCGCATCGCTGATTGGGTTGTCTAGCTGCCAAAGACAGTCGGCAAGTCAAGTTACACTACCTTGTGTTTTGTGTGTGTCTTTGTGTATGTGTGTGTGTGTGTGTGTGTGTGTGCGTGTGTGTGTGTGTGTGTGTGTGTGTGCTTGTGCATTAATTCTGTGCTCTGCTCCTTTTATGCTGGCCTCTCACAGTGACTCCTCTGTTTATTCTGGTGGCTTTACCCTCAGCCTTATGAAAACAGACACTCACTGCTGCCTCTGTCACTCAACACGGATTCAGCTCACACTGGAAAAGAACTTGCCGGCAGTTAAACACAACACAAGACAATTACTAGAAAGAAACGATTGGTCTGAGCGCTCTTAAACTCAAGAAGGACATGCATACTCAACGTGACAGCTGTACAAGCTGTGCATGTTGCATGTGCATGTCTCCAGCATGTTGTTGTAATGCTTAATGCCGGTGCTGCTGGTGGAGTTGGGCCTACGGCACAGAGGAGGGAACACTATTTAGCAGTTGTTTATGTTTAATAGATTGTTCCCTCCCAAAGATATTTACGCCAATGGTGTCCAATCTGTGGAAGCCTGGGGCTACCCGAGAAGGACAATTCCGAACTGTTCAGTGCCAAGTACGTAACACATACAAGGAATTAACAATACACTGAACAAAAAAACATGGTGCAACTAGAACGGGCACTCGGTAGAGCGCATAACTTCGCCGCAGCCACTTTTTTGGTACTTGGCATGAGAGTGTGGGGAACTATAAATTGATGTAACTTGATACCGGATATAATGCCGTCATTAGGACATGTCGTATATCACAAGATCGGGCATTGCATTATGAACATTTTGGCATTAGTTGCATGCCAATTGGATAACAATTGACCGCGCTATGGTAAAAAGAAGATGTTGACCTTTTCATGACCTTGACCTTTGACCAGATCGATCCCAAAATCTAATCAAATGGTCCCCAGATAATAACCAATAATCCCACCAAATTTCATGTGATTCGGTTTAATACTTTTTGAGTTATGCGAATAACACACACACAAACAAATAAATAAACTAGAATGGGCACTCGGTAGAGCGCATACCTTCGCATATCACAAGATTGGGCATTGAATTATGAACATTTTGGCATTATTTGCATGCCAATTGGACAAAAATGTATCGCGCAATGGAAAAAAAAAAAAGATGTTGAACTTTCCATGACCTTGACCTTGACCTTTGACCTGATTGATCTCAAAATCTAATCAAATGGCCCCCGGATAATCACCAATCATCCCACCAAATTTCATGCGATTCAAGAAGATTTTGACCTGTTCATGACCTTTGACCTTGAACTTTGACCCGATCGATCCCAAAATCTAATCAACTGGTCCCCGGATAATAACCAATCATCCCACCAAATTTAATGCGATTCGGTTCAATACTTTTTGAGTTTTGCGAATAACACGCATACAAATAAATAAATAAATACACGGCGATCATAACATAACCTTCCGCATTTTCAATGCGAAGGTAATAATAAATACACAGCGATCAAAACATAACCTTCCGCAGAATGCGAAGGCAATAACATGAGACATAATTGCTAATTACGAGCACATATTATTATTTTTATTTTTAATGACTGACTTTAGGCCTTTAGGTACGACATTTAGAAAATGCGTAATGCTCTTCGTTTCTCAGGTTTTGCCCAGATACAGGCATGTGCACAGACATTTTGGGGAGCAGGTGCTCAAACCCCCAAAAAAGGGCACCCATCGTCAAAATGATTTTTCTATTGATCACTGTAACTTGAAGTGAGCAAGTAACTGGTTGCTACGAAACACCTGAAACACATTGTGTAGTGAGAAGACATGAGAGCTGAACAAAATGACATATTACAATTTGTTTTTATTTACAAAACAATTGGAGCGAAAAAATGCCACATAATAAACAACTTACTAACCTCGACCGCTCGGCTGAAAAGACTAAACGCAAGAAAAAACAACACTTGTAATAACTAATTACTAACCGAGAGTGTGGTCATGCTGGGAAATATCAGACTGAGGCTTTATAACGTTTTTACGGAAATCTGATATTTCCAGGCATGACCTCACTCTGGGTTAGTAAGTAGTTATTACAAGTGTTGTTTTTTCTTGCGTTTACTCTTTTCAGCCTCTGCAATTACTCATACAAGATTGATCTTTGTAAAACTGGAACAGACAAAGCAAAGAGAAACATACCACATAAAACAATGTGGCACAAGGAAAGCATGACACTGAGAGCTAGCATTGTTAGCATAGTTTAGCTGCTATGTTCTAGCTGTGAATTCTTGTGACATTTATAAAATGAATTAATAAATTCAACATACTTTCGAAATTGTCTAAAAAACATTTATACAACAACACAAAGAAGATGCCTGCCTGTACATCTCTCCCTCTCTCTATTTTCTGAACATAACTCACGTTAGTAAACAGCTGGACGAAGCTTTAAAATATGATATGAAATGATATGATATGATATACCTTTATTCGTCCCACAGTGGGACAATTTCAAAAATCGCAGCAGCGGTGCACATCAGAGCATCAATGAAAATAAATATAAAACACAAAACTAAATACTAAAAACTAAATACTAAAAACTAAATACTAAATTACGGATTGCGTGAGTTGTCTGTTAGTTTTTTTTTTTTTTAAACGTCGGACCATTTGCGACGTCATGTTTTCAGCGGCGCTAATGCTGACGTGGTTAATGTTTCATCGAACAAGTCAAGGCACAAACACCGTCATGACCTGTTTGTCTGATGAGGACAAGGAGAAGGAGGTGCAGCCGTTTGGTGGCGCGAGGAGCACTGCGCTCTAAGTGGAGGAGGAGGAGGGAGGGCGCTGAGGGGAAGCGGCGGGGGCTTGTGAGCGCCGCGGAGCAGGTCGAGGCGAAATTCTCACAAGAACTCAAATAAATGCCCTGACAGATATCCAAACACATTTGGGGGGAATTGATGAGAGAGAGAGTAAGTTTTATTTTTAAATACTAATTAATGAAGAAAAAATGTGGGTCCAGCAGAAAGGGCACTTTTCACATCCAGGGCAAAAGGGCAGGCACTTGAGCACCACTAGGGGTCTATCTGTGCACGTGTCTGCCCACATGTAGAGGAATGTTTTTCTGAAAATATCCTGATTTTGTGGAGGTGATTCAAAACGATGGTGCCTCGAATGTCCTCAAAATACCTCAAACGTTTTTTGCTTGCTGCTTCAAGGAGACACTGATTGACAGATCTTGCACCAAATGAGCCGCTCTGGGAAAGTGTACAAATCAGAAAATGCCTCAATTAATACAAAAGTGGGGAGAGAAAAAAGAAAACCGCGGTGAAAAATGCAAACGAGTTGTTGTTTAGCTGCGCATTTAGTGGGGGCTTTTTGGACAATCATTGTGATGTTTTCAAATATTCTGCTGTTAATGTACTGCTGCTGGACGCGCCCACTGAGTGTTGACCTTGAACTTACAGAGCTGCTCCACACCAAGCTGCTTGACGAAGTAAATTGGCTTAACTACTGTTGATACTTAAAGGCCCCGATGTGATGACTTAACCACATGCAAACGCACACAAGTTGGTGAAGGCACGCAGACTTTAAAGTGCCGCTCTCTCACATCTTCGCTCACTCAAACTTTGTCTGCCGTCCATTCTGCCGTTCACATTGTGTCTCTCTGGTCATGTGACCTCTGGGGCTCCCAGAGGGAGAGTTTGGGTGCCGGTGTGAGTGACAAAGACAGATGGAGAAACGATAGACCAGATAACTGAGGGAGAAACAGGAGAAATGGAACAAACGTGTCACTGTAAACATGTTTGTCCCTTGAATATCTGTAAGTCACGTGTATGTCACATGCTCTTATTTGTGTTGTTTTCCGACATCCTGTGTGTGTCGGCTTGCATGTGTGCTTGTGTGTGTGTGTGTGTGTGTCTGTGTGTGAGTGTGTGCGCCATATGGCTATCAGAATCTACATGGGAATGTCTCGTATCATTTCCTGTCTTACTCACACACTTCTCTCATTCCCACATGTTCCTACAGTCATCTGGACGCACACACACACATACACACACACACACACACACACACAATCTCACGCACACACAGTGGAAATAGTTGTAAACCCACACAGCAGATCTGCTTATCTCCAGAGAGAATCAGTCGCGCATTTGCCTTGAAGGGCTGACTCGGACTGACACGTATGATCTCAGCCAATATGTGTGCTTTCAGAATGAGTGAACGGATCCAATTTCTTCCTCGCTCACCAGGTGTTAGCTGAGAAGATTTACATCAGTTTCTCCTCTGTACCTTCAGCACAGAGAGCAACCCAGGTTGTGTTGCTTAGCGTAGCAAGTTGCCGGTTGCCCAAATAAGGAGAGACCTCAGGCTACTACACTGTACACGATGACATCTTTATGGTGGGTCGTACACATATCCCCTGTGTACGGTCTGTGCTATTGGTAATGGAAACATTATATTGGTAATGTAAACATTATATTGACAGTGAATGTCATTATTATAAATAGTCTGCTTTTTTAAGAGCAGGCACAGGCATTTCTCTTCACATTGTCCCTGCTGCTTTACTGTACTAGATAGATACATCATCTGTGCTGCTGCTGAGTGGAGGCTCTGTGTGCTGTCCTGGAGAGGAAATGATGGGCCTCATCACACACTGAAGGGTCCCCCCTCTCTCACTCCCTCACGGACACATATGGCACACACTTCTGTGGTTGTGAGGACCCGAACTGAAGAGAAACATTTGCTATAGCGACGAACCCTAACCTTCAAACATTCATATACTTCAAATCTTTATTTGAAAAAAAGGCCAAGTCATTTGACGAAGTGAGGTCTTAAACTCAAACTGGTCCTCACAAAGATAGAAGCATGGGAGCTCACACTCACACTCACACACACACACACACACACACACACACACACACACACACACACACACACACACACACACACACACACACACACACACACACATACACACATACACACACACAAACTAGGAAGCAGCAGTATCCGGTACATTTATCTGAACTGGGCCAGCTCCCAGCCTCATCTCCATATGTCTGGCCATGTGTACTCACACACACGACTCAACCTCCAATTTTGTACCATGTGTCATGCACTCACTGAAGGAAGTACAGTTTCCATGCGACTATCAATCATTACATCGCTGTTCACATTAGGGACTGTGGTTTCAACTGTGTGTGTGTGTGTCATGTTAGTATTGAACAAAGTTGTATTCCCATTTACAATAGAAGAAAACAACTTAGATGGACACACACACAGAGCAGAGCAGAGGCTGACCCACATAATCCACTGTAGTACATTTTGACAGTGCTACTACTACGACGACTAGCTGCTTGTACTTCTTTTGTTTATTTTGTTTAGACATCACACACACACACACAGACTTTTGCTAACACACACATTTCCCACTCTTGGAAGCACACTGTGTAACAGCCCGCTTGCTGCCCAGAGACCCAGACTTCTTCTGATGGGGTCTTGTTCACTTCAGAGCAGAAGCACAGACGCCAACAAGAGCTGCACCATAGATACAATTCAGAGGGATGATGCAATTTATACTCTCAGGATGAAATTAATATTTCATCTGTTAATATATCCAAAAGATAGCTAGATAGCATTTGTTTGAGCTATTTATTTTGACATTGGTATTTATTTACGGAAATACGGAATACGGAAATGGACATTACTTTCTTTTGGCTGCGTCAACTCTAAAACCCACGGTGCGTCACTGGCAATTTGATTTATAGTTTTATTTGATTTATTGGACAAATGGCCACTACAGCATTACTGTAAATTAATCATATGTACTGGATTATTTTGTAGTGGTATCTCGAACTTATTTTTTAATTAAAACTTCTGTTTAGATAGAGCAACCGAGTGAATAAAGTTCTGGTCACAAACCAACAGTAGGCGTCACCTTCACAAGATGAACAGGATGAAGAATACATGATGACTTTGGCAAACGTAACACTATCCGACTACAGCTTTGACGGAGTAACTGCAGCGTAAACTTTCCAGGACCAAATAAAGTGCACATGCAGCAGAAGTCACAATTGGTACTCCAAACTCCACACAGGGCGGATGTTCCAGCCCTGAACAGATAGTTTATAGTCAACATCGGAGGCTAATCTTTCTTCACAGTACTTGAGTCAGTCCCATCGTTAAGTGCTACTGCAAATACTATTCTACTACGCTGCCATTATATCAAGTACACCACTGGATAGATGTATGTATGTACAATTAGTATACGGACATACTGATGCACCGCTTGGTCTCAGATTATATCGGCTGTTAGATCACACCTTATCAACTGCCAAATGACATGCAGAGGATTATGGGAATTCATCAAATTCCACAGGCCTCTGCCCCCCCCCACCCCCACCCCCACCCTCTCTCTCTCCACTCTCCCGATCCAAAGATAGATGGATCACAGCCTGTTCTTGAACAGCTGTCACGTCACTGTCTCTCTCTCTCTCTCTCTCTCTTTTGCACATAATGGTCTTAAATATAGACACAAAGCAGATTACTTGTGATGTAACATCCACTAAATTGGATTCGAGAGGCCAGGAGGTTGGACAAATGTCAAAAAAGTCCACAACGCCAACCATCGACATCGGGTCTGCTTCCTCTCAGACTCCTCGCAAAATCCTGTAATTCATTTAGCACATACTTGTTTGAAATATGTGAGCTGTGCATGCCACACAGTATTTTACTTCTGGCATGCACTGAATATAAAAAGCACGAGTCATAATAACTCGTGGGCCAGACAGCAGCTGCATCAGTGATCTGGACACATCGCTGAGGTCGTCAAATTTGCATACTTTTTTTCATTGAATTGTATATCTGCAGTACTTCTTTTAGCCACGTGAGCTTGAATGTTTTTTTTACGTTCTGATAATTGTATCCGACTTAACATTGAATAAAATATGAAAGGTTTGCGGTCATTTGGTTTACTGATGAGCAGGAAATAAATGAGAGCCTGTTGTTTTATAAATGAGAGCCAGTATTTTTTAATTGCGCAGTGGTTGCTGCCTCATTATGTTACAAAATATGACTTTGTCAATTTGTTATCGATGTGTTGTAATGAAACGTTCAGTCTGAAATGAATCCAGACGGAGACGGAAAGTTATGTAAAAAACGTCTTATCTTTCTGCACATCTAGGAACTCATTCAGCAGGCCGATCTACACTTTGGAAGCACATTTCATAGCTCATAAAAAATAAATAATAATATCACCTCCAAGGTTGACTTCAATACCTCAGATGCCAGTGTGTCAGTAAATAAAACAACAAATCCAAGGAGTGTCTCTCTGTCAGATTAACATCTGTATAAATGGTTAGATTATTATTGTACTTTCAGCCACAGATTACATTTCAAAACAAAAAAGGCGGCTGAGTTTTGTTTTCTTTTATCTTCTCAAGTTGTGCAATAAATACATTTTAAGCAGAGAGTGTGTGTGCGTGTGCGTCTGCGTCTGCGTGTGCGTGCGCGTTACTGTTGCCTCAGAGCAAAAAGGTCAGAGCCTTTCTCGGTTTGCATGTTTCTTCCTACACCAAGAGACATGAATATTTCAGGAGGGGTTTGAAGTCCTTCTGGTGGCGCTCTGGGAGAAAGTCCGGATTCGTCCCCGGATGCTGTGCTGTTGCTGCACACTACTATAAAAGAACGAGTTCATATCTACAGGATTCACTATTTTTAATCCTCTGACATTTTTGGAAATATGTTTTATCTCTTGCCTTGGTGTTGGATTCAGAAATAATGAAATGTGTATCTCTGTACTTTCAGAGAGAGATGGGTCGGGATGTGTTTAGCCTTGCTTAGCACAAGCAGGTACCTGGGAGATACTGCTAGCTGATTGTATAGATATATTTTGAAAAATTACCTTATTTTGACTTTATTCATTACATCAGTAAACATTGTGAACATGAGTTTGTGGTCTCAACCCCAAGTTTCAAGACTTCTTCAATACAGCATGATGTTCATGCAGTAAGTTATTCAATTCAGGTTATTTGTATCGCCCAATTTCACAAATTTGTCTCGGAGTGCTTTACAATATGTACACAGACATCCCTGTCCCAAAACATCACATCGGATCAGGAAAAACTCCCAAATAACCCTTCAGGGGGAAAAAAGGGAAGAAACCTTCAGGAGAGCAACAGAGGAGGATCCCTCTCCAGGATGGACAGGTGCAATAGATGTAATGTGTACAGAAGGACAGATTTAGAGTTAAAATACATTCAATGAAAATGACAGAGTGTATGAATAGTTCATAGTAGGCATATTCCACAATGGAGACCTCCACGATCCATTAGGCAGATGGAGGTAGCGAGGAGGAGTGGGCGGAGTCTCAACAGTGGGCGGAGTCTCAACAGGGCAGTGGCGTAGTTGGTAGCAGGAATTCTACGATCCAGACCTCGATGATCCATCAGGCAGATAGGATCTATGCCGTCTCATAGGGTCTGATGACCCTATGAGACGTGAAGTCAAAAGGACTCTGGGGAGAAAGCAGAGTCAGTAATGTGTGATGGAGAGATGAAAATGTATCCATAAGGAGAGAGAAAAGAGGAGATAGGTGCTCAGTGTATCCTAAAACGTCCCCCAGCAGCCTATATGTGTCAGGAGGTGTCACAGTACACAGGCCAGACAGGAACCTTGCAGCGGAAACTGCAAAAACTGGAGCCTGCTGAGTCCATATTCTGGGGTTTGAAGGCTGGGTCCATTATTGGCGGCTTCGTTCTGTCAGGAGGTGTCAGTTCGTACTGTAACAACTTGGCGGGGAGCCACGGGAAGTAGGACCCAATCGCAGACCGTTGAGACGAGATAGTCAGACTTCAGGAACAAAAGATCTTTACTTGCCAACATTTAGAGACGAACCGACCCAGACAAGAGGTCGACACAGAACTAAATACACAGGGGAATGAGGCACAGGTGGAAACAATGAGGGCGAGGTCTGCAATCACACAGGAGGGCAGCACACAAGGAGGGAGGAGTCTGAAACGAGAGACAAGGTGAGTGACAGACAACACCACAGAAACAGACAGTGAAAACAGAACTACCCAGAGGGTCTGGGTGTAACAATAAGCTTATAGCAGCATATCCAGGGGCTGGACCAGAGCAAACCTGATTCAGCCCTAACTATAAGCTCTGTCAAAGAGGAAAGTCTGAAGTCTAATCTTAAATGAGGTGACTGTGTCTGCCTCCCGGACTGAAATTGGAAGCTGGTTCCATAAAAGAGGAGCTTGATAACTAAAGGCTCTGGCTCCCATCCGACTTTTTAAGACTCTAGGAACTACAATTAGCCCCGTATTTAGTGAGCGCAGCTCTCTCGTGGGGCAATATGGTACTACAAGCTCCTTAAGATATGATGGACGGTGCATCACCAATCAAGGCTTTGTAGGTTAAGAGAAGAATTTTAAAAGTGATTCTCGATTTTACGGGGAGCCAGTGCAGAGCAGCTAATACAGGAGTGATGTGATCTCTTCTTAGTTTTCGTGAGAACACGAGCTGCAGCATTCTGGATCAACTGGAAGGACCTAAGAGACTTATTAGAGCAGCCTGATAATAAGGAGTTGAAGTAATCCAGTCTCAAAGTAACGAACGCGTGAACCAATTTTTCTGCATCTTTTTGAGACAAGAGGTGCCTGATTTTTGAAATATTACGTAGATGAAAGAATTATGGTTATGGTCTCATTGAGAGTAAACAGACTTACAAACAGAGCATGGAGTTCTTTAGGGGCGTGGCTACCTTATCATGGGCAGGTTGCTATCCTGAGTGAAATGAGTAAGAACCTTAAAGAGAGACATATCATTGCATCATATAACATAATACCATCAATGTCAATTCCTTCTATTATTCAGGAAAATAAAAAAAGTAAATTTTTCAGGATAGATTATATGTCTTGTTTTTTAAAAATAATATTTTTCGAGATACATACATGCATATGTGTGCACTCATCTAACCCCAACCTTCAACTTAAACTTAAAGGCATTACAACATTAATCCTACAAAACAGCATTTTGGGGATGGGGGGGGGGGGGCACACAACATGTTCTCTTGTTTTTACTTAAGTCAAAACTCAGTTTGATTCTCACAAAGAAAGTGTACACACAGCTGTTGTATTTACCCCCACCTTGTAGATTTTATCAGAGAGGTTTTAAATACAGACAAGTAAAGTGTGTGTGTGTGTGTGTGTGTGTGTGTGTGTGTGTGTGTGTGTGTGTGTGTGTGTGTGTGTGTGTGTGTGTGTGTGTGTGTGTGCGTGCGCGCGCGCAGACCGGCTCCATAACAGGAGGAACAAGACTGGCTGTTGAACGCAATAAAACACACAAACCACGCACAGTTTACATGAAAGAGATCTATTTTATGACTAACTGTTGAACGATATTGCTGTTTACCCTGTGGCCAGTGCGTGTGTGTGTGTGTGTGTGTGTGTTTGTGTGTTGTGAGAAAGGAACAGACAAAGAAATCTCTCCCTGCTTCTGTAGGTTGTGTCCTCTCTCGATTCGATACTCTCTCTGTCTCACACACACACACAAACACACACACACACACATATATGTTCACACATGCACTGTGTCAGCTCAGCAGCACCCTGGCTGAATGCTAATTACATCCTATAGGTCTGTTGCCGGGTGAAACCAAGGCATTAAATTCCTCCACTTTCCCTTTTAATGCAGAAGAACAATACAGCATCTATTAGGACTCACAGGCGGAGAAAGGAGCTGTGAAGAGGAGGAGACAATGAGAGGAGAAGAAGGTTTAGATAGATAGATAGATAGATAGATATATACTTTATTAATCCCCAAGGGGAAATTTGTCGTTACAATTAGCAGCACCAATAAACCAAACAAACAAGAATAAAAACAAAAACAAAACACAAATATAAAAAACAGGGATGAAAGATATAGAAGTATACAAAGTAAACAAAACAAAATATATATGTACATATACAACACACATGCATACACAACACACAACATCAATGACAAATCAAATCAAATTCAAAAATATTAAATATAGACAGTGTGCAAAATGCAGAGTGTGTGTATGTGTGCAGTGCAAATGAAATGAAATGTGTGTGTATGTGTGTAGTGCAAACAAATGAAATGTGTGAAGTGCAGATCAACATAGTGTGGATATGAAGTTATTATTATTGCAGTTATTGCGATCTGGCAAGAGGTGATCTGTTGTAGAGCCTCATAGCCGTCGGCAGGAATGTTCTCCTGTATCTGTCCTTGTGGCAGCGGAGCGTGAGGAGACGTCTGGAGAAAGTACTCCTCTGTCCCTGTAGGAGGTGGTGGAGAGGGTGGTCCGGGTTGTCCAATATGGACAGCAGTTTCTTCAATGTCCTCCTCTCCACCACCTGTTCCAGGTGCTCCAGCTGGCAGCCGATGATGGAGCCAGCCTTCCTAACCAGTTTGTTAAGACGGCTGGTGTCACCGGCTCCGATGCTGCTCCCCCAGCAGCGAAGTGTAGTACACTGGCGACAACCGACTGGTAGAATATCTTCAACATCTTGCTGCACATATTGAAGGATCGAAGCTTTCTCAGGAAAAAGAGTCGACTCATCCCCTTCTTGTATACAGCGTTGATGTTGGCCTTCCAGTTCAGTCGGCTGTCGATGGAGACGCCCAGGTACTTGTACTCCTCCACCATGTCCACGTCCACTCCCAGGACACTCAGAGGTGTAGGAGCTGTCGCCTTCCTCCTGAAGTCCACCACCATCTCTCTGGTCTTGGCCACGTTCAGCCGAAGGTGATTCTCATCGGCCCACTTTACAAAGTCACTCACCACTGCCCTGTACTCCTCCTCCCGTCCATCCCTAATACACCCGACCACTGCAGAGTCATCAGAGTACTTCTGCAGATGGCATGACTCCGTGTTGTACTGGAAGTCACTGGTGTACAGGGTGAAGAGGAAGGGAGACAGAACAGTTCCCTGTGGGGCTCCAACATCACTGACCACCGTTCCAGACAGCACACGGCCCATTCTGACAAACTGTGGTCTGCCTGTGAGGTAGTCAGTGATCCAGGAGATGGTGGACGCGTCCACACCGACCACCCGCAGCTTCTCACTCAGCAGCAGTGGTTGGATGGTGTTAAATGCACTGGAGAAGTCAAAGAAAGTGACTCTCACAGAGACACCGGTTCCATCCAGGTGCGACTGAGCACGTTGCAGCAGGTAGATGATGGCGTCGTCCACTCCCACATGAGGCTGGTAAGCAAATTGCAGAGGGTCCAGCGATGATTTCACCTGCGGCCGGAGGTGGGCCAAGACCAGCCTCTCCAGCACCTTCATCACATGGGAGGTGAGGCGACAGGTCGGTAGTCGTTGAGGCCAGATGGTGTTGACTTCTTTGGGACAGGGACCAGGCACGACGTCTTCCACAGCACCGGGACTTCCCCCAGCCTCAGGCTGAGGTTGAAGAGGTGCTGCAGGACACCAGACAGCTGGGTGGCGCAGGTCTTTAGGACCCTGGGGCTGATGCCATCAGGACCTTCCGCCCTGCGCTGGACTAGTTTCTCCAGCTGTCTTCTCACCTGGTCGGTAGTCACAGAGAGAGGGGGGAGGGTGGAGGAGCCCATTGTTGTTGAGGGCTCGCTGGATGTGCAGCTCAACAGGGGGGACAGAGGGGGAGGTGTTTGGGAGGTGTGATGTGTGGAGGAGACAGGAGAGGGCTGTGAACTGAACCTGTTGAAGAAACAGTTTAGCTCATTGGCCCTCTCCAGGGAGCCCCCTGGCTGTCTACCTCCCACCTTGAAGCCAGTAATCTGCTTCATCCCAGACCACACCTCCCTTGTGTTGTTCAGCTGGAGTTTGGCCTCCAGCTTCCTCCTGTAGGAGTCCTTGCCCTCCCTGAGCTTAACCTTCAGGTTGCGCTGGACTCTCCTCAGCTCATCTCTGTCCCCAGACCTAAAAGCAGCTTTCTTCTTGTTAAGAAGTGCCTGCAGGTCCCTGGTGATCCAGGGCTTGTTGTTGGGGAAGCAGCGCACAGTCCGTGATGGGATGGTGGTGTGTTCACAGAACTTGATGTATTCCGTGATGCAGTCGGTCATACTGTTGATGTCCTCCCCATGTGGTCCACACAGCACATCCCAGTCCGTTGACTCGAAGCAGTCCTGTAGAGCGCAGTCAGCCTCCAGAGACCACCTCCTCACAGTCCTGGTGGTCACCAGCAGCCTCTTCACCAGAGGAACATACCTGGGTGTCAGCCGGACCAGGTCATGATCAGACCTGCCGAGGGGGGGAAGGGGAGTGGCACTGTATGCATCCTTAGTATTAGCATACAGCAAGTCCAGAGTTTTATTGTTCCTTGTTGGGCAGTCTATATACTGATGGAAGGTTGGCAGAGCTTTATCCAATGTGGTGTGGTTAAAGTCACCAGTAATAGTCATGAATGCACCAGGCTGTTGATTCAGCAGTGCAGACACAGTGGAGTGGATGGTGTCCACTGCTTCCTCAGCGTCAGCTGATGGTGGCACGTAAACGACAACCACGATGGCGGACGTGAACTCCCTCGGTAAATAATAGGGGCGCATCCCCACGGCCAACAGTTCAATGTTTGGGCTACAGAAGCGCTCCTTCACACACACATGGTCCGGATTGCACCACCGTTCATTCACATAAACAGCGATCCCACCCCCCCTCTTCTTACCGCTAAGTGTAGCGTCTCTGTCCGCCCGAACAGTCATGAAGCCGGGCACAGACGCGCTGTGATCAGGATAGTCAGTGTGCAGCCACGTCTCAGTAAAACACAAGAGGCTGCTCTCACGGAAGATCCTCTCAGTCCTTACCAGCGCGCCGAGCTCATCCGTCTTATTCGCCAAAGACCTCACGTTCCCCGTTATGATCGACGGTACCGAGGGTTTGTATCTCCTCGTTTTAGCCCTCCTCATGACGCCAGATCTGCAGCCGCGAGCCCTTCTCCGTAGTTCCACTGGGATCACAGGTCTGTCTTCAGGCAGAAGCTGCGGTCTGCACAGCACGATCAGCTGAGCACGCGAGTAGACGACGGTCCCCGTCATTGTTTGTTGTGGCTCTCCGATACTCACGACAAAGTGAACAAAAGCCACAGTAAAAGTTGCGAAAAAAGTAGTTATAGTCCAGTGTCCGACTCTAACTTAGACCAACGTGAAAGAAAAGGAAAAGAAAAAGAAAGGAAAAGTGCAAAAAAAGACAATAAAATAAAAAACATTTGAGCAGCGACAGTAACAAGCAGCCGTTGGCACGGCGCCATTTTAAAAATAGTTTAGCTTGTTGAAGATCTGGAAACCTGCACTGCTGAAAGCATCCTGCTCATAAAAGCATTTTTTTCCTTTCATATAATGATGCACCGATCATAATTTTAACACTCGGTGTTAATCAATCAGCTTTTCTACCCGTTTCGCTTTCAGCCAACACACACACACTAAGAAGTCCTCTGCGTTCTAATACACAACGATGATGACGAGCTTCTCGGTTGATCTCCTTGACTGATGGAGCTTGATTGAGAAAATTGATATACAAAATAATATATTTTTGGTTAAAGTAGTAATCTGCGTATCTTCGCGTTTCATCAGTCGTCGCTGCTGCTGCTGCTCTGTTTCTGTACCGCACCCCCCAGACTACATGACCAAATATATTGTGGCAATCGCACTTTAGAACGATATCACTATCTGCAACATACTAACCACCACTTTAAAAAATAATAAATGTAAAAGCTAAATATTTTCTTGCTTAGATTTAGGCACAAAATCTGAGTTTTTGGGTGATCTGGGTTCAAATAATGGTTACGGCGCAAAGAAAGGAATAGGCTTCTTCCCATGTCAACGCGTCACATCTGGTTGACGTTTGTATGTGGTTCAAGTTTTTGTATAGTTCATTTCAGAGTGTCGTGTTGATGGCTGCTATTGTCTTATAATTCAATACACAATACCAAAATAAGGATTTGTTTATTAAAGAAGACTGTAGCGTCAGCTTGAAAACCCATAAATAAATAAGTAAATCCTCGAGAAAACATGATGGTTGAAGTTGACATTTTTAAATTGGAAGTTGACAGCCGACAGTCCCAGTTTGATCTCACGTCTTTTATCCCGTGCGGCACAATGATTGGTTGTATTCTAAGTGCCAAAGTGCTACACTCAGCATTTGTTTTTATTGCAGTGTGTCATGGTGTGTGTTTCTGACCAGCACATGGAAAAAGGCTATGGACTTGATTTTGGTTGGAACCACTCATGATGGAGAGGAGCAACATGACATTTTAATGTAAATCAGAGGGTCATATGCTAAATGAAAACAGGTATATGGTTATCAGAAGACCTGTGACGGTTTGAGAATCAGACAGGGAAGTGGTGAAGCGGAAGAATCAACACAGAAAAGGCACATAGCATTGTAATACACTTTCCAAAGGCACAAGGAGAACTATAATGGAAGTATTGAAACAATGAATGATTGAGAAAAATACAGGAGAAGTACAGAGATAATAAGAAACACCCATGAAAAAAGCATGAATTGGCGTGTGGTGAGCTCAGCAAGTGGGCCGTACAGAGGGGCATTGTGAGATTCAGCTGCACACTGGCACCAGCTCAAACACACACACACACACACACACATACACATACACATACACATACACACACAGACGGACAGTATTGAAAGAAGAGACACATGCAGACAGCCATTCACACGTAATATCAATTGGTAGTATTAATTCTGCACATTCACAATGGGATACATATTCATACAGTGATCACACAAGAACTGCAGATGTCCCTCCACACTGGGAACAGAAAATACTCTATAATATATCATAAAAGTGACATGATAATAGAATAAGACTCATTTAAAAGCCAATACAGGTTCAAATTTGATTTGTATATCCTCCAGCATTAATGACCATTTTCAATTGTGTTAGAATACTGGAAATGAGAGAGCAGGTCATGTGTGCTGCTCACGTCCTTTCTGATGGGTGAATATAGCCTGTAAACATTCAAGTAAAATACATAAATGCAGAACAGTTAAATTATCAGACAAGAAAGACCTTCTCCGTGAATTCCGTGTCGAGTTGAATGCAGAATCCAGTGCAGAGCAGCTAATACAGGAGTAATGTGATCTCTTTTCTTAGTTTTAGTGAGTAAACGAGCTGCAGCATTCTGGATTAACTGGAGGGACCTAAGAGACTTATTAGAGCAGCCTGATAATAAGGAGTTGCAGTTATCTAGTCTAGAAGTAACACATGCGTGAACCAGTTTTTCTGCATCTTTTTGAGATAAGATGTGCTTAATTTTTTAAATGTTACGTAGATGTAAAAATGCGGTCCTTGAAATTTGCAAGTCCCGATCAAAGATAACGCAGAGATTTATTGCATGCCAGGGCAATGTCATCTACAGAAACCACATCACCAGATAATTGATCTCTAAGGGCCGAGTAAAATAACTGTTATGTTAAACTTTTGTCTAAGTTTAACATCAAGAAGTTGCAGGTCATCCATGTTTTTATGTCTTTTAAACATGCTTGAATTTGAGTGAGCTGGTTGGTCTCCTCTGGTTTGATCTATAGATATAATTGAGTATCATCTGCATAACAATGAATGTTTAACACAGTGGGTGAACATCTGTCCCGTATTGTGTTTTGTCTTTTCAGTGTCTGAGTCACCTGATTCATTGAGACTCACATAAAAACAGATTTTCAGTCTCTATTGCAGTTGTCTGACTACTAATCGTAGTGCGGGCCTCTCGGCCATAATTTGAATTGTGTGAAGTGTAACTGTATTTGCAATGTACCCTAAGAACGCTCTCATGGGGAAATACAACTCACTCAAAATACAACTCACCTGTCCATCTTGGAGAGGGATCCTCCTCTGTTGCTCTCCTGAAGGTTTCTTCCCTTTTTTCCCCGTGAAGGGTTATTTGGAAGTTTTTCCTCATCCGATGTGAGGTTTTGGGACAGGGATGTCAATATGTACAAATTTGTAATTTGTGAAATTGGGCTTTACAAATAAACTGACTTGAATTGAATTGAACTCTTCACTGCTCTGCTTGTACGTTGGCATAAAAGTGACATCACCATATACCAGCGTTTGTATTTGCAGCATGACTCAGAACCGCCCTTCATTATGGCCCATAATATGATGTTTAATGCCTTTTATATAACTGCCCAGCTCGTAAAGGTCTAAGGGTGATATATCTAGAGTAAAAAGCCCATTCCAATGCCTCCACTGCTGTTCTTAAGACTAATGGTGCGTTCACACCGGACGCGTCGAAAAAATTCTCTACGCGTCTGACGCAGCAGTCTCGACGTGCGTCGAAAAAAGTGTGTTCACACCAGACGCGTCGGGGGCGGAGTAATAAATGAGTCGAGGAACGACAGGACCGCAGAGTACTTCCACTTTTTAGTGGACTGAGCTGCACTCCCACTGCGCTTCTCGCTGCTCTCTCTCTTCTTCTCTCTTTGATACGTGTCTCTGAGACTTTTCCACCTACGGCGGCAGATCTCCTCTGCCATGAAACACATATGCTGGCGGTTGGTTCATAGTAAAGTACAACAAATAGCGAGAATAAAAGCAAATACATACATTCAAAACTTACCAGGTAGTCCCACGGCTTCGCCGACCTTGTTCCACGCTTTATCTTTATCGCTCTGGTTTCAGTAAGCATAAAGAGTTGTATCGTAAAGTTCGGGGTGCCCACAGACTGCGACAATAATCTTTTCCTCCATTTTTTCAACCGGCAGGACGATGACGAGCGGAGCTGCTCAACGCTGATTGGCTGACGCAACTATGACTCACGCGTTTTTGCTGCCGGAGTTGGGAAATTTCAACTCGCGCGTCGAGGAGCTGCGTCTGTTCGCGCTGTTCACTGAGTTCGCCCTGCGACAAACCCTCTGTTCGTGCTGCCTCAAACGCATCTGACGCGCTGCTCGCTGGAAAATACGCAGCTACGCAGCTTCGACGCAGCTTCGACGCAGCTTTGCATTGACTTAACATGTAATCTCGACGCGCGTCGAAATTTTGACGCGTCCGGTGTGAACACACCATTAGCGTAGCTGAAGGTCCAGACATAAACGAGGTGGTTTAATATTGGCTCTCATTCATCTATTCGTCATTAGGACATTGGATGTGAAGCATTGATTGTTTCTGTACCGTGACCACTCACTGCATGTGCCATCTAAAGGATTAAAGCAACAATAAAGCACATGGTGCTTGTCTTGTACTTGCCTCATAATACAGTGATTCAATGTTTTTAAGACGACATAGATCCTATCTGCCTGATGGATCATCGAGGTCTGGGTCGTGGAATTCCTGCTACTGACTACGCCACTATCCTGTTGAGACTCCGCCCACTATTGAGACTCCGCCCACTCCTCCTCCCCACCACCATCTGCCTGATGGATCGTGGAGGTCTCCATCGTGGAATATGCCTACTACGAACTATTCATACACTCTGTCATATTCATTGAATGTATTTTAACTCTAAATCTGTCCTTCTGTACACATTACATCTATTGCACCTGTCCATCCTGGAGAGGGATCCTCCTCTGTTGCTCTCCTGAAGGTTTCTTCCCTTTTTTTTCTCCCCTGAAGGGTTATTTGGGAGTTTTTCCTGGTCCGATGCAAGGTTTTGGGGCAGGGATGTCTATGTGTACAGATTGTAAAGCACTCCGAGACAAATTTGTAATTTGTGAAATTGGGCTCTACAAATAAACTGAATTGAATTGAATTAATATTATTAGAACATAATGGCTGAATGGGCTCTAGTAAATCAGATTGCAGCTACCAGATGGGAGCTTTTCTTTTATTGTTCTGCTGTTTTCATATCAGACACCGGGGAGTTGACTTTGGTTCTAGTTTACTTCTTTGACATTAGAAACTTTTAATGAGTGAATCCCTTCAGGGGGCACAATCTGACTTTCATAAGATCACATTACGTACAAAAGATCTGTTCCTGCCAGAATGGCAATAATGATCTTTTTGGCTTTATTCGATTAAAAGAAAAAAAGAAAAAGTTACTGCTGATAGAGATAAATAACTTTGTAAACTCAGCAAAAAAACAACAACGCAGCATTGAACTCGTCCGTTTGCACTTACAGCTTTTCTAGAACGAACCTCTTGAAAGTGAGACGCTTTATCTTTTTTATACCTGAACAGAGATTAGTAACATTAAAGCTAATCCTCGGAGCAATATTCCATGATGACAATTTCTTGGTGACTCACTCTCTTATTAACTTGTACATGTTTTTTTGTGTACGTTTTTATATATTCTTTTTGTGATTTGTGTTTTTTATAGGGATGCACCGATCTGATCGGCGCAGATCCATATCGGCCGATATTCCCATTATCGGTTTTGATCGGCGTTCTCAAAACGGCCGATCAAACTTGGCCAATCAGATGACATCAAATCTGTGAGAACTATCAGAGACGTTTCAATCGCGGCGCATCGCAACGGAGTAAATGCGCCCGGCAGAGTGCAGAGGTCCACAAGGGGATCCTCACGCACCGAGCGGCGTCCCCATCCCCCGAGTTGAATGACTGCGGTCAACTCAGCCGACACTTACATTTCTGTGCCCCTATAGCATACCTGCAAACTTGTCACCTTTCGGTGAAATTCACCGTTTTTAACTCAAAATAGGTCATCCACGTGAATCGTGGAGATCCGAAGAGGTTTTTTTGGGGGGGGGGGGGGGGTCACCTGGCCCGCTGCCGTTGAGATTGCAGTGAGACGCGGAGAAAAGTGTGGAGTGGTGCTCTTCGCAATAAAACATCTTTGATGGGACGTGTCGCGTCTTGGCCAATCAGCGTCAAGATGTCTTCAGCGTTTGGGGGTTCAGGTTAGCTTGAATGTTAGCCCGCTACATCTGCTGCTGTCACGCTGCACGGTGTAGCGATGCTAACAAAGTACCCGTACGTTAAACACGATGTGATTTATCATATTTTTAGTATCGATACTTCATTAAGAGAGCGATCAGAGCGCACGCGCTGCTCCGTGTCGAGCTGTCTGCGCACACTGCGCTGCGCAGCTCACAGCGAGAGAAGTGGCGCAGCTTTAGAGACCGACTTCGGCTTAAAAAATAAAAATATGCCAGAAGTGAAATGTTTCAGTCTGTAAAGTTGTGTAACTCTACAGCTGCTCATCCTGATGAACTGTGTATCATCTGGTCAGAGACTAACGGCCTCATAGTGTATAATCAATGCTATGATGGAACCATGTAGTTTCATTCATATCTGGCTGTATTAATACTAATATTACTGACATTTGTTAAGTGTTGAAAAAGTTGGTAAAAAGTGAACCATACAGATGTTTTATTTATTACTATTATAGATAAATATACCAGTCTCGTATTTATGGAACCATATTGTTTTTATGGTATTGTATTGAATTCTGGTATCGGGTATCATATTTATGGCAGGTATGTAATATGTATAGAAGTTATAATATGAGTTCAGAGTATCGTGACAAACAGGTAGAGACAGAACAGATTCAGGGAAATGTCCATGAGGACTGTTCAGGCAAAACAAAAGGAAGTTGGTTCATGAATGACTTTAACCATATTATATATAATGACAATGTATATTTGTTATTACTATCATTATAGGGCTGAGTCAGAGCGGAGGACCTTTTGTTCTTAAACTGTTTATTATCATTATTTAGATTTGTGGTCAGAACAATAAAATGACTGTAGTTGTGGTTCTAAAAGCTTTGAGGCTTCAAACAACGTGGATGTGGTGTGGCAAAAAAAAAAAAAAGACCTGCACCCCCCCTCGTTGTCACCTTTTTCACCCCTCATGAGTTTGCAGGTATACTATAGACTGATGCTCACGGTAAACGCATTCGATCGGGAGCGCGCGAGGGTTTTGATAAAGTTAGCGGAAGGATTTACGTGACAACATCCGGTTTTGCAAAGTTAGCGGAAAGAACCACGTAAAACAACATCCGTTTTTCAAAATAAGATGACGACAAATCATTCACTAACATTTAAAAGTAAACAATGAACTGATTTTGTATCTTTATAGATCGTTTCTGAGATTTAGCTTGAATTATGCTAACATTAAAACATTTTTACTGTACCAAGGAAGAGTTTATAAAAATAAGTCAGACTTTTGTATGTTAAAAACAGTCCTGTATATAGATTTCCCCAAGAGTTCCAGGAAATGAATGATGCAGATGTGTTCCATACATATCTGAAATCCCCTACAATAGCAATCAAACAATTTTAATGAATCAATTAGGACATTTTTCAAAGTAAAAGTCCTAAATGGTTAAAGAAATCTGTCATTTTTTAAATGTTTGAGGCGCTCTAGATATGTTTTCCCTCAGAGTCCCAGGCAACGACTGATGCAGATGTGTTCAGGACGTCCCTGACTTCCCCTAGCCTGGCAATCAAACATATTTACTGTCGCAATTAAGAGATTTTTCAAATTAAAAGTCCTAAATGTTTAAAGAAATCGGTGATTTCTTTAATGTTTGAGGTGCTTTATATATGTATTTTCTCATAGTCCTAGGCAATAATGCTACACAATAAATAGAATGCTTCAATCGACACCGTGATCGGTATTATCAGATCGGCAGATACTGATTTCAGTGATCGATGATCGGTATTATCGGATCGGCAGATACTGATTTCAGTGATCGGTGATCGGCACCAAAGAACCTGATCGGTGCATCTCTAGTTTTTTATGCACCCATTCCTTTAAATGAAAACCAGTTTTGCCTTTCGGCAGACAATACAAATTGTGTTACTTCAACATTCCCGCCTACCTAACAAAAGGAGTATTTGAAGCCAAATGTAGTATTTTCTCTCGCAAATCCTATTTGCTCACGTGCTGTATTTAAAGTGTTCAGCGTGACATTCACGCACGTTGATGCTTGATGATCGGAAGACCCACGGAGCTAAATTCCATCCCTCCCTCCTTCTTTGTCCTCCCAGGTGGCGAAGGACGTGTCCATCCGTCTCCACAGTCAGCTGGACAACGTGGAAAAGAAGAGGAGTCATCTGGAGCAGGAGAATGAGGAGCTGAGGGTCCGCCTGCAGGACCTGGAGGTCGCCAAACAGGTCCTGCAGCAGGAGATTGACAAGGTAGGATGTGAGTCTCATAACGGTCCAGTCTGGAGCCAGGAGAGGCCATGCTGGGCTCAGCAGGGCTGGTGATAGATGTGGAAATATGTTGAAGAAGCTGGACGCTACCTCTTTTGATGTAGAGGTACAGTAACTAGCTCTTTAAATTATTTCCTTCTGTGTGCCAGAAAGGAAAATTTCTCAACAAACAGCATTTAGTTTTGTCGCTTGAGCAGCATTATTCATCCACTCCACTGTGTGTCTGCTGTGTTGTTGATCAAACTCTCTTTTTTTATGGAGGAGATTATGGTCTAAATTCTGATTAGTCTATTTGAGTTTGTACTCAACTAGGAAATTTCAGCGAAACATTGAGATTAAGGCAGCTCCTTAGTTAGACGGCCGGCCTCTTGGCATTTGGAAGAAAACAATGTTTACTTGTCTCCGCTTGCATCTAGTGTCGACCTCCTTTCTTCCTTTCGACTTCCACTCTAGGGACTTTTTGTTTTCCTTTTTTTCCAAAGTGGAGCCGATAAAGCACTACGATGAAAAGGAAGAATGCGACTTGATGCCAGGGCCAGTTTAAGTGAGAATACACAAAAACGTAGTTGGCGTTGCACTCCTTCGATAGGAAAATAAATGAATGAAAAGTAGTTTGGGACCTAAGTGACCTTTCTGCTGCCTCCCTCAGGAGCAGATCAATCTGAGCGAAAAGTATTGCAAGGCTCCATCTTTCCGCCTCTCTCTCTCTCTCTCTCTCTCTCTCTCTCTCTCTCTCTTTAAGTGGAAGGAGCATTGCGAGTGCAGAGAGCGTTTCTGTGTTTGAGAAAGAAACGGCTAAAGTTCATATTTTTCACAGGGCAATGCCGCTGACCCACCTGGCGCGGAAACGCGGCGTGATCTTCACCGCGTTTCCCGTGTTCGGTGGAGGAGGTCTGCCTGGAAGTAGGCGAGGTGATCGGCTACCCCCACGTGAAATCCGCCACACGGATGAACGGTGGGGTGGTATTGTTTGTAGCGACAGTCAGTAAGGCTGACGAGCTGGTGGAGAGTGGCATCGTGGTGTCAGACACGCACGTGCCGGTTCTCCCGTTGTGTCCAATGTGCCGTCGTAGGTCAGCGGCATCTATTTAGAGGGAAAACTGATGAACCATGGGAGGGTGGTGTCCCCGCTAAAGAAGCTATATAATGGCTTCAAGTCCTCGCGCCTGAAGCACGTCCCACAGGAGGCAGTGCTTCATAATCCTTAACAACAGGAGCGAGGACCTCAACTTCGTGTTCAAGGTGAGCTCAGGCGGGTTTGACTACCTGTTGTGCTTCAGTTGTGGCAGAGAGGAGGCAGGTGGCGGCCAGGAGGGGGCGGATGGAGGCCAAGGGAAGGCAGGTGGAGGCCAGGAGGGGGCGGATGGAGGCCAAGAGAAGGCAGGTGGAGGCCAGGAGGGGGCGGATGGAGGCCAAGGGAAGGCAGGTGGAGGCCAGGAGGGGGCGGATGGAGGCCAAGAGAAGGCAGGTGGAGGCCAGGAGGGGGCGGATGGAGGCCAAGGGAAGGCAGGTGGAGACCAGGAGGGGGCGGATGGAGGCCAAGAGAAGGCAGGTGGAGGCCAAGAGAAGACAGGTGGAGGCCAGGAGGCTCGATAGGTTTTACTGTTTTAAGCACCATTTTACTTTTTTTTTAAAGTGCAGCAACCTGCCTTTGGGTTCACGGACCACGCTCTGGATTTTTGTAACTTTTTTATTCCCAACGTGAAGCCGAAAAGTGCTTACTGTCATTTTAACGCGTCCCTCTTAGAAGACGCTCATTTTAAAGGGTTTAAAAAAAAAAATTTGAACAGTTTTAGGAAAGAGAAACATGTTTTTAACTCTTTAAAACTCAGTTTGGTCTTAGCGCCCCCTTTGGAGTGCGTAAAGGGGTGAGACCAGGCTCCTCTCTCTCAGGGATGCTGTATGCACTGGCTATTGAAACTTTGTTGTGCAAAGCCAGAGCGAAGATTGAAGGGCAGGTTTTAACAAAAGTTAGATTTTATCAGCGTACGCTTACGACATTGTCATCTTTGTTAAAAGCCAGGAAGAAGTCAGCGCCCTGACTTTGGTGCCCTGTCTGCCGCAAAAGTGAACTGGGCAAAGAGTGAAGCCCTGGGGTTAGTCTGGAAAAAGGACGGTTTTAAGTTTTTAGTATAGAAAGCGTTAGACTGGGCTTGTTGTCTGTAGTTGATGCAACATAATTCTAAACCCAAATGGTCTTTGTGAGTTGAAGCTGACTTCTCTCCTGAGGTTTTTAGGTACACGGGCTTGCTTTCTTTGAAAAGAAAGATTCGAAGAACCGCACATTTTCTAACGAAGTGTCTCCCCTTCAGTGTCTGTTGACCGACTGTGCGTGGCTGTCGTGCGGAGGAGGGGGTCTCTCCAGTCTGACTAACGTGGTCTCATAAGCCGTGTTCTGGGGTCTGCTTTGTTAAGTCGCCAGCCCTCCCGTGTACGTCTCGCTCATCCGTGTCTCACCTTTGATCATTCGGTAGAAACGGGACGATTCAATGAGGCCAGTAAAACAGGAAAGAGGCCTTCTGGTGGAGACGTGGACAGAAGAACCCACAGATGATGAAAGCGGTGGTGATTCACAGGTGTAAAAAGAGGGTGTGCATTATTGATTGTGTCCTGTCGGCGGCTGCAGGCCTCCCCCGTCCGTCCTGATATCGATATACTTTACAAAGCAGAGCTTTGCAGCGTTTGTCTAGACCTTTATTCAACCGCTGCGGGCCATCAATGTTTTTTGGGGAAATTGAGAGGGATTAGTTTCTGCAAACGCAACGATCCTTATGCTTTATGCACAAAGGCAAAAGAGAAATCATTTCAGTAATCTCAAAATTGCCTTTTGTAAATACTTGTGGTACCAGGCACCTATTGGCACAAATTTTAAACAGAAATATGCATTTTTCTCAATGGTAATTCTAAAGTGATCAACAGCAAAAACAGCATAGTTTTGCACAAACATGTTTTAGCGAGAGGTCGTGGCACTTTGTGTCCATAGGAGGCGTAATGGGAGCGGCGCGTCAGCAGCAGCTTCAGGCCGCCATCTGTGTCTCCACAGGATGCGTTTAGGCATAGCATTAAGAGTCCGCGTCTTCAAGATGTGGTCAGAGTCCAACCAGTGATCATTGTAGTTACGGTGTAAACAGGAGGAAATAGACCTAAAACACGTCTTGCTTACGTGCGTCCAGTGTCCGGTTATTGTCTCAGACTCGGATTGTTTTTTATGTTGCAGATGTTTGTTGTTTGTTATCTGTGAAGCTTTGTGCTAGTCTATTAACTCATTGTCTGCTAGAGTCTCTGTATAATTAGCAACCAACACACACACACACACACACACACACACATATGTACTGTTTGTGTTGAGACAATGCAATTAAATGGAAAAAGGCGAAGGGAGGTGTTCCCTCTCCCTAATTTTCTCGGTCCTATTCTCATTTGCTCCCTCGATCATCCCTCCCTCACAGTCCAACTCCTCTCTCCCTCTTATCCTCCCTCTATCTCTCTCTCTCCATTTATTATCACCTTCTCTCCTGCTCTTCCACAGAGACCCAGAGGAATGCTGATGCAGGGATTTCTTTAAAACCTCCTCTCCTCCTCCTGTCCTCCTTTCCTCCCCCTCCTCATGGCTCTCTCCCTTCCTCCCCCATACCAACTCCTGTTCTGCCTCTCTCCCTCACATCTCTCAGATTTGTGTCCTCTCCCTCCTCTCCCCTCGTCTCTCTCTTCCAGTACTCTCCGAAACCACATCGACCCATTTATTCCAGCTGTTTGACCTTTGAAGGAGGTCAGATTTGATGGGGGGGAGGAGGTAAGGGGGAGATTTACAGAGAAACGGAGGTTAGGAATTGCGGAGGGAGGGAGAGAAATGGTCTCTAGAAATAAAGGGGAGAGGTTTTGCCATGAGGCTAGAGGAGAATTGATTGAAGGGATGGAGGAAGACGGGATGCTGGGGGAGATAATGAAGGAGAATTTGATATGTAAATAAATCGAGGTTGAAGTTGAATTTCAGTAGCCTGCTATAAAAAAAAAAGAGACACAATTGCAGGCAAAACATTTTTTTAAACGGCGTACCAGGAAGAATATGTGTTTCTTAGAATATTTAGTGTATTTCTGTTTAAATTATGTTTGACTGCTGTTTTAAATGTGTCTCCGCCTGGTGGACGAGGATGCTAAGAGGGGAATAAAGAGGGTCAGGTATGCGCTCATGAAGTGATCATAAACTGAATGAGTGAGGGACTTTGACCTTGTGAGGATGGATGATTGGACAGGCAGCCAACGTGTCCCATCTGCGAGACCCATCGTGCTTTATTGGGCTCACTCCCCTTTCCTGTTCCGATATAGTGAATACGGGATGTGCATCCAAGGACCGCTCGCAGTCAGAATACGTCTGCATGTTACATAGATGAAGCGGAATATTTTAATTGAAATGCATCCGTTCAACCAGCTACTGCTTTGAATTGGTGCATAATGTGAACACAGTGCAACAGTGTGAAGATGCAATGGTTTTGATCAGTTCAGTGCATACCTTTTTTTTAAAGAGCTACTGCTTCCTTCTCAGGCTTCATACTTGTCATGCTGCTCTCATCCCTTCTGGCTTGAGCCTCTTAGCTCGAAAATCACATTTCATAATTTTGGTAACCAGTAGAAAAGTCCGACATTAATTCCCATCACTGCTGTCTTCTTGCCAGACAAAACATGCTCACACAGTTGTTCGAGCTCTTGTATGCTGTCAGCCGAAGTCCTGGTGTGGACTCCATAAGGGCTTTTATTTCAGATGTGGCCTCACGCCCCAAGGTGAGAACACAATGGAGCAATAGAGAGATGGAGAGGATTAAAAGAAGGAGGGGTAGACGGACAGAGGGATGTGAAATTAAGTGATTGGTTGAGCTTGTAGTATTTCAGTTAGATTGAGAGACAGAATAGGGGAAAAGAGAGAGGTAGTGGAGAGGGGGACTCCACCATGTGGAGTATTTGCAGCAGGGCTGGCAGTCGAGGAGATAATGGCCGTAATTGAAAAAAAGCACACAAATAAACGGGGACTTGAGGGCGAAGGTAAAAATGCAGCATGTCACTCATCGGTTCTTTTTTCTTCTTTCTGTAACTCTTTTCTTTTTTTTCAGCCTCTTTCCTTTGTTTCTCTCTGTGTGTTCAATCCCCATGTGGCTGCTGAAGGTCATTCATCCCATGAGTTTTTTTCTCTCTGTTTTTCTATTCCTCTCTGTGTGTGTGTGGGTTGTTGGTTTGTGTGTGTGCGTGTGCACCACCTCAGCCCTGTATAAGCATTTCTTCAAATTCCCCAGCGAATCCACTCATGGTTATCTTGCGCAACATCTGAAAATGCTCGCTCTCTCTCTCCCGCTCTCTCTCCCGCTCTATCTCTCTCATAACTGATGAAGGAAACTGTTCCCTGTTATTTCTGACTTTCAGGAAGTGCTGCCTATTGTCTCTGTAGCTAGATGTGAGGTAAGGGTAGCTGGAGACTTTGCAGTGTTTATGTGTGTATATTCGTGTGTTTTCTTTCTCTCCCAAAGTAAGGGAGAGAATGAGAGAGATTTTTTAGATTTTTCAAAAACATTTTATTTAGATATTTAGAATGTTGACAATTCTTCCAAATAAAGTGTTAAAAATCACATGCTTTGTTAAAAAATAAAATAAAGATACAAGACTGTGCATAGACCAACTCCTCTTCAAAGACGGAACAAACACAAACATTAACACACCAACGATTCATTCACAAGAGAGTGGTTTAAAAAACAGACAAGAAACAAAAACAAAAAACTAATTAAAAAGAAACCGATAAATTAATAAAAAACACACTTTGCGGACCAGCTGGAGCCGAGGCACCGCGCTTCGGACAGACCCTCACGATGTGTCCCTCCTCCCCGCAACCGAGACTTTTCATCACCGACGATGTTGCATAAATCATGTCATGGAGTCGTGGAGGTTGAGTTCCTAGCTCCGGTCGGTGAGGACCATATGCTTTTATTCGGTCTTCCACTCCCCTTGTTTACTAGCTCAATTCATTCACAGAGTGGGTTTGGCTGCCCCAGTCTGATTTAAAGGGTGGAAAATCGAATCAAAGAAATGGTTGCAATTACACTCACTGAATAAGCTATACACAATAGTGAAAATAAATGACATTTACTTTGTCTCTAAGGGGATGTGATGTCTTGTGTTGGCTTTGTTCTGCTCAAATTATTAAAGAAACAATTGATCAATTAGATAAATGGCTGCAGCTGAATTGTATTCCTGTCCTTAACCCATGAGTTTGAAACAATGAGTTTATTATACTTATTCCTCATGTATTTATAAGTGTAATGGACAAAGGGTAAAAAAGGACTGTTGCTGTCAAATGTAAAAATTAAATAAAAAAGTCACATCTAAACAAAATGATATAATGCTGTCCTACCAGCCGTAGATCCTACATTTTTCTTTTTTGCATGTGTCAAGCTGAAACATAGACAGATGTGGTAATAAAGCAGTCATCTCTCAGGTGTAACCTAAAAAAACATCGAGGATCAATCATTCATTGGCCGAGTTCCATTCCCCCCCCATCATATCTACTTCTCTGCAGCGCGCAGGTAATGCTGTGTTATTTCCCCTGCGGTCCATATATGTTGTCAGTCGGGACATGAGTGTCCTTAAATGGGTCGGATCATCACAGCAGCACAGGGTTAAATTTAAACTAAGTTGTATCTGGGTCAGAGTGATTGATTAGAGTAAGGATGGTCTTAGAAGAACCAAGAGGGGAAGGCAGCCCCATAACACCCCACAACACACCCAAGACAGGTGTGTGTGTGTGTGTGTGTGTGTGTGTGTGTGTGTGTGTGTGTGTGTGTGTGTGTGTGTGTGTGTGTGTGTGTATTAGGTGTGCCTTTGACTTTAAACTCCTGCAGCTGTTCGACTAAACCGGTATGACTGAAGGCGATTTTGACACATTTCAAGCAGATGGGGATCAGTTTCGACAAACGTGTCATTGTTGTTGTTGTTTTGCTCCTCAGGGCCCTATTTCTCGTACCTGGCTAACATCCTAAACTGGAAAATGTTCAGGATGAGATGATACAAGTAATAATAATAATAATAATTCAAATTTATATAGCGCTTTTCTAAATACACAAAGACGCTAAAATGACGCTTTTCGGTTCCACGAAGCAAGTTTGGAAACATCACCATAGCAACACATCCAAAAATCTTAACCTGCTCCAGTGCAGGCTCATTCAGTCTAGCTGGATAATCTGGCCACGCCCCCGTAAGAAAATAAAACTCACTCATTGATGAAGCAGCGGTATTAGTTAGATTAGAGTTTTATAGGGAGAGAGTTCTTATCATGTCATGATGACTTCCTATACGAACACTATCCATTCTGCCCACAAGGAATCATTTATTTACAGAACTTCTCAAGCCACATTGAACACCACACACCGCAGCCGGCATTGACTGTCTCACAGACTGTATGCAGAGCCTCGCGCTTTTCTGCGAGTGGTACATTTGTATACAGTGTTGTATGTACAACAATGTTGTACAGTGTTGGCAATGCAGAACATTGTGAAAGCCGGTGTATGCCGAGATGTTCATAAAGTTTATTTAGCGCTTAATAAACTTATGGATGGGTTCATTACGTTCCCTGGCCCACACAGATTCACACACACACATTCAAACTCCTATTCAATATGGTCATCGCCACATACATTTATATACACATATAAATGATTTAGTTCTGCCGACTGCCAGCAGGCACATTTAAAGAAATATAATCGGATTGATTGGGGTGATGAGGCACTTCAAATTAGATAGATAGATAGATATATACTTTATTAATCCCCAAGGGGAAATTTGTCGTGACAGTAGCAGCAACACACAAGAGTAAAAACAAAACACAAAATATAAGAAACAGGGATGAAAGATATAGAAGTATACAAGTAAAATAAAAGTAAAATACAAAACAAAATATATATGTAAATATACAACACATGCATACACAACACACAACAACACTGACAAATCAAATACACAAAATATTAAATATAGACAGAGTGCAAAAAGCAAAGTGTGTGTATGAGTGCAGAGCAAATGAAATGAAATGTGTGTGTATGTGTAGTGCAAACAAATGAGATGTGTGAAGTGCAGATCAACATAGTGTAAGTATTCAGTTATTGCACTATGATCTGGCAAGAGGTGATCTGTTGTAGAGCCTCATAGCCGTCGGCAGGAATCTTCTCCTGTATCTGTCCTTGTGGCAGCGGAGCGTGAGGAGACGTCTGGAGAAAGTACTCCTCTGTCCCTGTAGGAGGTGGTGGAGAGGGTGGTCCGGGTTGTCCAATATGGACACAAGTTTCTTCAACGTCCTCCTCTCCACCACCTGTTCCAGGTGCTCCAGCTGGCAGCCGATGATGGAGCCAGCCTTCCTAACCAGTTTGTTGAGACGGCTGGTGTCACGGCTCGATGCTGCTCCCCAGCAGACAATGGCAAAGTGCAGTACACTGGCGACAACCGACTGGTAGAATAACTCCAGCATCTTGCTGCACACGTTGAAGGATCAAGCTTTCTCAGGAAACAGAGTCGACTCATCCCCTTCTTGTACACAGCGTTGATGTTGGCCTTCCAGTTCAGTCGGCTGTCGATGGAGACGCCCAGGTACTTGTACTCCTCCACCATGTCCACGTCCACTCCCAGGACACTCAGAGGTGTAGGAGCTGTCGCCTTCCTCCTGAAGTCCACCACCATCTCTCTGGTCTTGGCCACGTTCAGCCGCAGGTGGTTCTCATCGCCCACTTTACAAAGTCACTCACCACTGCCCTGTACTCCTCCTCCCGTCCATCCCTAATACACCCGACCACTGCAGAGTCATCAGAGTACTTCTGCAGATGGCATGACTCCGTGTTGTACTGGAAGTCACTGGTGTACAGGGTGAAGAGGAAGGGAGACAGAACAGTTCCCTGTGGGGCTCCAACATCACTGACCACCGTTCCAGACAGCACACGCCCATTCTGACAAACTGTGGTCTGCCTGTGAGGTAGTCAGTGATCCAGGAGATGGTGGACGCATCCACACCGACCACCCGCAGCTTCTCACTCAGCAGCAGTGGCTGGATGGTGTTAAATGCACTGGAGAAGTCAAAGAAAGTGACTCTCACAGAGACACCGGTTCCATCCAGGTGCGACTGAGCTCGTTGCAGCAGGTAGATGATGGCGTCGTCCACTCCCACATGAGGCTGGTAAGCAAATTGCAGAGGGTCCAGCGACGATTTCACCTGCGGATCGAATGGGGCCAAGACCAGCCTCTCCAGCACCTTCATCACATGGGAGGTGAGGGCGACCGGTCGGTAGTCATTGAGGCCAGATGGTGTTGACTTCTTTGGGACAGGGACCAGGCACGACGTCTTCCACAGCACCGGGTCCTCCCCCTGCCTCAGGCTGAGGTTGAAGAGGCGCTGCAGGACACCAGACAGCTGGGTGGCGCAGGTCTTTAGGACCCTGGGGCTAATGCCATCAGGACCTTCAGCTCTGCGCTGGAGTAGTTTCTCCAGCTGTCTTCTCACCTGGTCAGTCGTCACAGAGAGAGGGGGGAGGGTGGAGGAGCCCATTGTTATTGAGGGCTCGGTGGATGTGCAGCCGATACATTTCTCCAACACTCAGTGCGGTTACATGCAATCGAATTATGAATGAATGAATGAATGAATGAATGAATGATCTTTATTTGTCATTGTGCAAAGGAACAACGAAATTTAGATGCAATCCCAAGGTGCTAATAGGACAATAGACAATATAAAAACAACAAGACAATATAAACAAGACAATATAAAAACCAGAATGAATCATAGACATAGGGGAACTATACATAAGTATAAATGAGATCTATGGATGTAAATATAAATATAAAAATAAGTATAATAAACTACGTATGTAAACTAGGCATATTTCTTAGTGTAAACCTAAGTTTTTTATTGCACGATTCCTCATATTGAACGGGGATGCGACATTTGACTCTCTAAAAACTTAGCAGCGTTTAGTGCGCCTATGGCCCTCGGAAAGAAGCTGAACTTAAGTCTGTTGGTCCGGGTATACATAGTCTTGAAGCGCCTGCCTGAGCGCAGCCGTACAAAGTGTTCGTTGCCCGGGTGAGATGGATCCTTGAGGATCTTGACTGCCTTCTTAAGGCAGCGAGAGCTGTACAGTTCTTGCAGGGAGGGGAGGGGGCACCCGATGATCTTCTGGGCCGAGTTGACGACCCTCTGAAGCGCGTTCCTCTCTGCGGCTGTGCAGCTGAGGAACCACACGCAGATGCAATAGGTGAGGACGCTCTCCACGGAGCAGCGGTAGAAGGACACAAGCAGATCCTGTCTGAGGTGGTAATTCCTGAGTATTCTCAGGAAGTAGAGTCTCTGCTGTGCCTTCTTGACGATCGCCGTGGTGTTGGTTCTCCAGGACAGGTCCTCAGCCAGGTGAACGCCCAGGAATCTGAAGACCGAGACTCTTCCACACAGTCCCGTCAATGTACAGGGGCTGGATGACAGTTTTCTTCCTTCTGTAATCGATGATCATCTCCTGGGTTTTGAGCTTGTTCAGCTGCAGGTTGTTCGCTTTGCACAACACAGACAGCTGCTCCACCTCGTCGCGGTACGCGTCTCGTCACCCGGAGATGCAGCCCACCACAGTGGTGTCGTCAGCAAACTTTATGATGGAGTTGCTGGGGTGGGCGGCGGTGAAGTCATTAGTGTAGAGGGAGTAGTAGGGGCTCAGCACGCAGCCCTGGGGACCCGGTGCTGAGGCTGAGGGCCGTGGAGGTGTGGGGACCTATCCTCACCCTCTGGGGGCGGTCAGACAGGAAGTCCTTAATCCAACGGCAGGTAGAGTGTGATAATCCCAGGTCTGACAGTTTTGTCACCAGTCTGTCAGGAAGGATGGTATTAAATGCCGAGCAGAAGTCCATGAAGAGCAGCCGTGCGTAGCTCCCCCCCCCCTCCAGGTGAGACAGGGCAGAGTGGAGAGCTGTGGCGATGGCGTCATCCGTGGACCTGTTTGCTCTGTATGCAAACTGGTGACGGTCCAGGCCGGGCGGAAGGGATGAGATGATGTGGGAACGAACCAGCTTCTCGAAGCACTTCATGGGGATGGGGGTGAGTGCCACTGGACGGTAGTCGTTTAAGCAGCTGATGGTTTTCTTTTTTGGCACCGGGATGATTGTGGAGGTTTTCAGGCAGGATGGGACGGTGGCCTGGGACAGGGACTGGTTGAAGATCTTGGTGAAGACCCCCGCCAGCTGGTCGGCGCAGTCTCTCAACACCCGTCGGACTGAAATCGAATTATCCGTTTCATGTAAACACCTTAGTCGGACTATGTGCGGTCCGACTTCGGTCCGATTAACACCCCTGGATAGCTCGGTCCGATCCAGTTGATAATTCGACTCTCGCAGCATGTAACTCTGAATTCGATTCGGAACTGGACTTTGCGTCTTTGCGCATGCTCGAGATCCCGCCGCCCTCCTCCCTCCCTCCCATGTCGTCACCCGGAAGTCGAAGAGACGATAAATTAAATTCTCCGTACCTTCGGCGACGGCGTCTTCTCTCCGTTATCAACTCAGCCAATAGCGCCATTTGCATTCGCTGTACTCCTATTAACACCATGGAAGAATAGTAGAGGGATGTAGCTTCGCCTTGCTCTCTGTTTGCCATCTTTCTCGAAATGTTGTTGTTGGTGGTGGTGAAGAGGTCAAGCGGAAATGGCTGTATCACCACGAGTTGTAATGAAAACAGCGCCACCTATCGTATCGGATATGACATGCTTCGGCCAATGATTCGTATTACTCACTGCCATGTATATTGGGATAATAGCAGATCCCCCAAAAGATAGCATAGTCCGACTAAAGCAAGATTCGAATTATACCATCATGTAAACGCACTGAATTATGCGTTGAGAGTAGATTCTATGAATGCACAGACGAGAAGGGAAGAGAATAAAGAGGATTTTCATCCAGTTATTCAGACGTAATCGGTGAAAGTTAACATGAGCCTACAGGTGAAGTTATGTATGTATATATATATTCATGTGAACACAGCATTACTCATCTAACTTGTCTGGTACACATTACATCTATTGCACCTGTCCATCCTGGAGAGGGATCCTCCTCTGTTGCTCTCCTGAAGGTTTCTTCCCTTTTTCCCCCCCTGAAGGGTTGTTTGGGAGTTCTTCCTGATCCGATGTGAGGTTTTGGGACAGGGATGTCTATGTGTACAGATTGTAAAGCACTCTGAGACAAATTCTTAATTTGTGAAATTGGGCAATACAAATAAACTGAATTGAATTGATATGTCGCCATGCTTCTTGTCTAGCCTTCACAGTGGTGTTAGATGTTATTATTATGGTCTGGAATTCCTCATATGCATTCATGATCAACTCCTGCTAGTCAGCAAAGAAAAATGAGGGCTTTCTTTTTAGTTTATTTGACTTTGTGCCGTTATAAAATCATGGCTTAACATCGACGCTTCCCCCTTTTGATGTCGGACGGGAACGCGCAATCATCCTGAAGACTGACGTCTGGTTCAATTCAGTTTATTTTGTATAGCCCAATATCACAAATTTGCCTCGGAAGGCTTTACAATCTGTACACATACGACATCCCTGTCCCAGGACCTCACATCGGATCAGGAAAAACTCCCAAGAAATAGAAAAAAAAACCTTTCACAGGAAATAAAGGGAAGAAACCGTCAGGAGAGCAACAGAGGAGGATCCCTCTCCCCGGATGGACAGAAGCAATAGATGTCATGTTTACAGAAGGAAGCATTACAACACAATCAATAAGTATGACAGTGTATGAAAAGTTTGTATGAATACTCAAATAAACTAGATAGTGTCTCAGTGCACTGAAGGGCCTTGAAATATTCAAGTCACTGATGGAGACTCCGTGAGGTGACTGGGGAGTAATAACCCTGTGAAAACACAAGAGGAAAGGGGAAGAAGAGAGGATGTAAGGGGTACAAGGAAGGAGGGAGGGAAGGATGGATAAATGGAAGGATCTGGTGAGGAAGGGATGAATGCGCAGACACTATTCAGTGATAGAGAGCCTGCAGGGAGGACTACACAAAATGCTTGTTTCATCTGCCCAATAATCCAAAACCTGAACATCTTCAATTTATAATCATATAAAACAGAAGAAAAAAAAAATCTTCACTTTCGAGAAGTTTGAACCAAAGAGCTGTTGGCATTTCTGATAAAGAAATAAATGAATTTACTGGAGTAACTGGACGGAGTGGAAGGATGTGCTGATTGTTCAAGGCAATATAAACGGAAGAAAAAAAACGGGTCAGGACGATCCTGTCAGGTTCTTGTGACGGGGTGAGGCTCAGGCGCAGAGACAGGCTGGACGCAATATGAATAACAAAAAAGGCACTCTTTAATGAAGCAAAAGTTTACAACAAAAACAACAAGGTCCAAAAGGGGCAGGCAGAGAACCCAGGTTCAGGGCAGGCAGGGTCAAACAGGCAGAATCAGGAATACCGACAGGACGACGGGAAAAGGACACAGAACTATAGACGACAATCCGACAGCAGACAAGGGAAAGACTGACAATATATAGGGGGGGAAACAGGTGTACGACATCAGGCAGTAACGAGACAAGAGTGGCAGGTGCAGGGAATTAAACAATTAAGATAGAGAAGACACAGAGGAGATATAGGAGAAACAGAACAGGGTGTTACAGATCCAAGATGATCCAAGTCTTAAAAAGCTGTTTTTCCAACCTGTGCTTTGGATTTCTGCTGTTGTAATAGACCTGATTAATGCTCCCCCCTTTGACTGCAAGACACTTTATTTGAGTGCTTTTGCATTACCAGAGAATGAGCCAGAAAGGGGAGGCTCTTCTCTGGTGTAAAGCTCACCTCTCTGAATCGTGCCCCATTATACATACAGTATATATATATATAATATTATATGTAGTCTTATTAGGTTTTTGTCAGGTCGATGTAAAAGTAAAACCATCGGAGAAAATTTATATTTTGATCTTTATATATATACATATTATTTATATATTGACATAATGTGGTCTTCCTTTTTGCCGATTTCTGACAGGCCTTTTTAAATATCCACACTATGAAGTCCAAAAAATGATTTGCCCTAAAATGAAGAATGGATTAACCTGAGCAGGAATTTACATTACCATGGCAACTTAAGCCAAATTCCTGCCTGAGCTCAGCGTTCCCAATCAAGAGCCGGTTGTGAAGGATTGATTTAACCCTCCTGTCGCCTTCGGGTCAATTTGACCCGATTCAATGTTTAATGTCGGTGTTCTTTCGGGAGTCAACAAACAAACATAAAGTACCTCACACTTAAACTTGGAAAACAATATTAATTCTAATAATTTTCTGGAGATTTTAATAGCTGGGGTCATATTGACCTCAAGGGTAAAATATGTTCGTAAATATAAAGGTAACAGGAGGGTTAAACATTGAATCGGGTCATATTGACCCGAAGGCGACAGGAGGGTGAAACATTGAATCGGGTCAAATTGACCCGAAGGCAACACAAGGGTTAAAGGGGAGGTTAGATGGGGAGCAGATACACGGCTCTAAGGGGAAGAGACTCTGAATCCAAACTCCAGCTGGAGCAGACGCGTGGAAGCGTGACAAACGACAGAAAGTTTGGAGGATTAGTTTCAGCGGAGTGTACATACACTGACCTGTGACTGGACTAAGGATGGGAGGCGATAGTGATGGAGAGTTTGGGAGTGAGGATATGGATTATAATAGCTGGACTGAAGTGGGGAATAAGAAACGAGCCAGGAGTCGTAGCAGTAGATCTGGTAGTAGTGGGGACGGGAGAGAGAAAAGCAGGAGGATGAGGGAGAGGATTGCAGAGAAGGAGGGGTTCAAAATAATTGTGAGATTCAAGGACGGAAATGACATTCGGAAAATAAGCCCGGTGGCGCTGACTCGCGGGTTGAAGGAGAAAGTTGGTGAGATTGTGATGGCGAAGGTGCTGGCTGATGGCGGATTGTTGATCCAGTGCAAGGACGAGGGGCAGAGAGGGAAAGCAATGAAGCTGAAAAAAGTGTGCAATATAGTGGTTGAGAGCGTGAAGAAGTTAAATGATGGGCCCTTTGTTAGAGGCGTGATATACGGTATCCCAGTGGAAGAGAATGTGGAGGAACTGAGAGCAAGTATGAAAGGGGGTAAAGTTATAGGGATTAAACGTCTGCAGCCAAGATGAGGTGGAGAAAGGGTGGACAGTTTGTCAGTGCTGCTAGATTTTGAAGAAAGGGTGTTGCCTGACTCAGTTACGGTGGGGTATTTAAGGTATAGAGTAAGAGCATATGTCCCACCACCTTTGAGGTGTTTCAAATGCCAAAAGTATGGCCATAATGCGGCAGCGTGTAAAGGGAAGCAAAGATGTGGAAAATGTGGAGGGGAACATGACTGTGGGAAATGTGAGGCTGGGACAGAGCTCAAATGTGCAAATTGCGGAGGTGCACACAGTGTGGCCTATGGTGGGTGTGAAGTGAGAAAGAAGGCAGTGGTAGTGCAGCAGCTGAAAGTGAAAATGAATATATCGTATGCAGAAGCAGCAAAGAGGGCTCAGAGGGAAAGAGGGGGGAATGTAGTAAGGAAGGAACCGGCTCAACAGCCAAGTGAACAACTATCAGCTAAGAGTCAAAGGGGAGATGAGAATATAATGGCAGTAAATAAGGAGAACTTTGTGTTTTTCATGGCAGAAGTGGTTAACTGCACATTCCAGGCAAAAGGGAGATCTGAGAAAATTGAAATAGTAAAAAGTGCAGCAAGATACTTAAATATTCACGGAATAACTGGGATGGCGGTACAGGAAGAGCTTAGAAGACAGGGGCAGTTAACCAAAGAATCATGCTCACAGGATTAATCATCATGTTAATTCTACAATGGAATGCTCGGAGTTTGTTGGCAAATGGACAAGAATTCAAAAAATATGTTGGGGATATGCCTAGTAAACCAGATGTCATATGCATCCAGGAAACATGGTTCAAACCAAATTTGGACTTCAGACTAGCTGGATATGCGTGTGTTAGGTGTGATAGGGAGGGTGGTCAGGGAGGAGGATGTGCCACATTTATTAGTGAAGACGTCACATTTAGAGAGGTGAAGATAGGGACCGAGCTCGAATATGTAACTGTGGAGATCTGGGCAAGGGAAGGAGAGGTCATAGTTGTAAATTTTTATAATCCCTGTAAAAAATTAGAGGTGAATAGATTGGCACAAATTGAAAGGATAGGTGGCAACAAGGTGGTGGTATGTGGAGATTTTAATGCACATAGTACATTATGGGGTGGAGCAAGAACAGATCTCAATGGGGAGGTAATGGAAGAATTACTAGAGGAACACAATTTGGTTTATTTAAACGATGGCAGAGGGACTAAATTAGATGTGCACACAGGGAACATGTCGGCGCTAGACTTAACCATTGTATCTAGGAGTTTAGCAGGGATATGCGAGTGGGAGGTAGAAGAGGAAACATCAGTGGGCAGTGATCATTTTCCAATAAAGTGTAAAATAGCATTACAAAGAGTAAGGAACAGGGAGAGTGGATAGGTAAGTGGGTGTTTAATAGGGCAAAATGGGAACTTTTCAAATATAAATGCGAGCAAGAAATGGATAAAATAGACTTAAATGAAGATATTGAGGAGATTGATACAAAAATGACAGTTACAATACTGGAAGCAGCGAATCAAACAATTTCTAAAAGTAAAGGAAGGATGAAAAGAAAGGCAGTCCCCTGGTGGACTGAGGAGTGTGGGAGAGCAGTAAAAGAAAGGAACAAAGCTCTGAAGGTATTAAGATTGCATAATTTCCAAACTTTAATAGAATACAAGCAAGCACAAGCAAAGGTTCATAGAATCATTTGTAAAGCAAAAAGGGAAAGCTGGCAGAATTATTGTAGCAGAATTGGAAGAGCAACACCTGTGGGAGAGATTTGGGGGATGATTAGAAGCATGAGAGGAATTAGGAAAGTGTGGCAGTATCCAGTGTTGAAGAGGGGGGAGGAAACAGCAGCGTCAGATGGGGAGAGGACAGAGATGATTGCAAAAGCACTAATAGAAATCCACAGCTCTGACAACCTGACGGTAGAAGGTAAGAGAGGACGGGAAAGGATGCAATCAGCTCACCCCGATATTCTTGGAAAGAGAGATGATACTAATAGTCCTAGTGATGCCCCATTTACCTTAGAGGAACTGAAAAGAGCAATAGAAAGAGGAGGACTTACATCACCAGGAAAGGATGAAATTTGTTATATAATGCTTAAGCATTTAGGTAGTATAGCAATGATGAAATTGTTATTTTTTATAATAAGGTTTGGCAAGTGGGGACACTAGCTAGGTCTTGGAAAGAAGCTGTGATTATCCCAATCAGGAAACCAGGTAAAGATTCATCAAACCCAATGAATTACAGACCCATAGCATTAACATCCCATGTAGGTAAAATAATGGAAAGAATGATTACAGATAGATTAGGATTTTATATGGAGTCCAGGGGAATGATATCACCTTATCAAAGTGGATTTCGGAAAGGTAGAGGTACTCTGGACCCAATTATTTGTTTAGAAACAGAAATCAGGAAGGCCCAGGTGAATAAGGAGTCAGTGATGGCTGTGTTCTTTGATGTGGAAAAGGCTTATGATATGGTTTGGAGGGAAGGGTTATTGATCAAATTAAATATGATAGGAATAGGGGGGAGAACATATAATTGGATTAAAGATTTTTTTAATGAACAGGTTTATTCAAGTCAGAATTGGGGCAGCACTATCTAGACCAGGGGTCCCCAAACTTTCCTGAGAGGGCCACGTAACCTTTCCCTTGTCTGCTGGAGGGCCAGCCGGGGGGGGGGGGGTGGGAGGTGCTAGTGAGAGTGTGCTCACCTGTGTGCGCGCCACTCGTGAGCACTGCGCGTGCAGACAGCGTTTAACGGAGCGGGGCAGCGCGTGCGCTCTGATCGCTCTTTTAATGAAGTATCGATACTAAGAATATGCTAAATCACATCGTGTTTAACGTACGGGTACTTTGTTAGCATCGCTACACCATGCAGCGTGACAGCAGTAGATGTAGCGGACTAACATTCAAGCTAACCTAACTTCCCAAACGCTGTCGACATCTGAACGCTGATTGGCCGAGACACGTCCCATCAAAGATGTTTTATTGCGAAGAGCACCACTCCACATTTTCTCCGCGTCTCACTGCAATCTCAACGGCAGCGGGCAGGGTGAAAGAAAGAAAAAAAATCAGAACGCATCTCTGGTATTGTTCAGGGGGCCGGTCCAAATGTGGAGGCGGGCCGGATACGGCCCGCGGACCGTAGTTTTGGGACCACTGATCTAGACGATACCTGGTAGAGAATGGTACACCACAGGGTAGTGTCATTAGTCCGATACTGTTCTCCATCATGATAAATGATGTTTTCCTTCAAGTCCAGGGTGATATTGGCCGATCTCTATTTGCTGATGATGGTGCACTGTGGAAGAGGGGGAAGAACATAAATCACATTAAAGGTAAAGTACAAGAGGCTGTGAAAGTGGTAGAAAGATGGTCTTATTCATGGGGATTCAAATTTTCTGTGGGGAAAACTAAAACAATCATGTTTACTAGGAAAAGAGAAGTTGATGCTCAGATAAAGATGTACGGACAAAAGATTGAACAAGTGAGAGTTTTTAGGTTCCTTGGTGTGTGGCTTGATGATAAATTAACATGGAATGAGCATATTCAGAGGATAGTAAAGAAATGTAAAACGATTCTAAATGTAATGAGGTGTCTAACAGGGTCAGAATGGGGAGCCAGCAGGTCTGCGATTAAAAATATTTATATCGCTCTGATGAGGTCAGTCCTTGATTACGGCTGTGTCGTATTTGGATCCGCTGCAAAAACTTCACTAAAGAAGCTGGAAGTGTTGCAATCCCAAGCTCTGAGACTGTGCTTTTAAGAAAAGCCCTGTGGCTGCTCTGCAGGTGGAGATGGGTGAGATGCCGCTGCATTTGAGACGCAAGCTCCGAACTATAAATTACTGGGCCAACCTGCAAGGGCATTCTAGAGAAAATCATCCAACAAAAAAAGTACTTCTGCCATGTTGGGAAAGAGACAGGGCCAAGCAGGAGTGTTTCGCATGGAGCAGTGAAAAATTAGCCAAAGATGTCATTGGATCAGATAACATTCACCCCTGCAATACCGCTATCAATTACACCACCATGGCTATTTCCCTCAGTGTCAGTTGATCTTTATTTTTTAGACAAAGGCCAAGCATTTAAAGACATTAATAACGTGGCAGGAATGGTGGAGGATAGACTGGAGACGACATACTTATCATTTATTCCAGCATTTACAGACTGATCAAAAGACCCTGATACAGGGAGAACTGGGTTTGCAGTCACCATAGCGTCCTTAAGATATGAAGTTAAAAAGAGAACCTCAGAGCATCTGTCTGTGTATACAGTTGAGACGTTGGCCATTTTAACAGCACTGCAGTGGGTAGAGGAGGTTCGGGTCGAAAAAGTCATTGTCTGTTTAGACTAGTTCAACACTATCCTCATTACAATCATTCACTTAGCAGGATTTAATTAATGAAATATATGAAACACTGTTCCGTTAAAAAAAATATGGGTATTGTCATGGCATTTATGTGGGTACCAGCACACAGGGGGGTGCAAGGAAACGAAAGAGCAGATACACTAGCAAAACAAGCGTTAGAAAGGCAGCACAAGATGGACATTTTACACAGCAAAGCAGAAGTTAAAACAATTTTCAAAAGAAACATTATTAAGGAATGGCAGCATAGTTGGGATGTAGGGGAAACAGGAAGACATCTGTATGCTGTGCAGAGGGAAGTTGGCAAAGGGAGGCCAGCTAGAAGAAGCACCATAGAAGAACACATAGTAACCAGACTGAGGATTGGGCACACAAGGCTGAACAAAACAATGCATCTAGTAAATAAACACCCAACAGGACTATGTGAGCACTGTCAAGTACCAGAATCTGTAGAACATATAATTTGTCATTGTCAGAAATACACACTTGAGCGGCACATGTTGAAGAGGAAGCTGGGAGTGGAGGAACTAAATCTAACAGATGCATTAAAATTGGGGGCAGGACAGGTATTACAATATTTGAAAGAAACAGGATTAAGCAATAGAATTTAAAGCATTGACATTTTTGAATCTCCCTTTTGTTTTGTTTGGTTTATTGATTTTGTTTTGTGGGTATTTTGTTGAGTTTGGTTTTGTTTGTTTGGTGTTGTAAGTGGATAGGTTACTCTGGTCCACACTCCACTACAGTAGGTGGCGGAAATGCACCGTTCACTGGATGCCATCCGCCTAAAAATTTAAAAAGAAGAAGAAGAAGAGCAGATACACTCAGTCATGGATGAGAGGCTTTCGGCAGTGCGTCTGTTTGTCCAAACTGAACAAAATGGAGTAGATAGAGGGAGAAAGAAAAAGCGAGTGAGAGGAGGATAGAGAAAGAGAGGAACACCGTTGGCCAACATACACCTTAGAGGCGCCTGGTGGAGGACAATGCTTTACACAAGCTGAGAGAAAGAAAAGAGCAGATGGATGTGGGAGGGGGATGATTGCGCGTGCTTACCCCCCCCCCCCCCCCCCTCTCTCTCTCGCTCATCCATTAAAAGGTCTGAAGCTGTTAAAAGCTGGCTGGAGTGCAGATTATATCACCTCCTGAATGGGGACAGACTGGGGTTTGTGAAAGAGGTTCCACTCTGGTCTCTGTTGGGAACCATTGTGTGGAGATGAAAACACACAAACTATATGGACCCTATTGTATGTGATTATCTATTGATTTTCCATACAGTCTGGAACATATGGATCCAATTTTCCTCCCTCTAGATTGTACTTTCCTTTCCTTTGTGTGTCTGTGTTTTCAATGAGATTTTCTTTTTAAATGTATGTAAAAGTGTGTGTGTGTGTGTGTGTGTGGGTTGCACCAGACTGTGAAGCTGAGCGGCTAATGAATTATACATCTTGATGTGATCTGCTCAGCATTTCCACTGCTCCCGCTGTACTGGTATCTGCTGTACACCACTACACAGCAGGAATCTGTTTAAACTGGTCTTGCAACAAATCAATGCTTTCTTTAGCAGTCAATTTGAACTCTGTTCAAACTCAACGGAACAGTTACAGATCAAACCAAAACAGTAGTGTACAGGATTCTTTATTTTTTTAAGGTTTAAAGGAAATTAATTATGGGTTCCATCTAGCTGCATGGCATCATTCAGGGCATGTTGGCTCACTGTCATGGTTTAGCCTTCTGTAACCTCTTGAATAGAGCTTTGTTAATGTTATTATTATTACCAGTGCATAATGGCTGAAACAGAGTCGTCATCTACACCTCACAAACATGCTCTCATGATGTCGGCGTTTACCATGTTCCTCGTGTTAGCTCAGCATGCTCGCTTGCTGGTGATTGCTAATCAAAGCCAAACACAAAGTGTTTAAAAGACAAATTGTCCGGCCAAAGTCGGAAAGATTCATTGTCTGGGTACGATAAACGTTTGTTCCTCGTTTCATTGAAATACATCCATTAGTCTTTGATATATTTCAGTCTGGATCACAGTTGGGGACCGGCCTACAGCGTGGCTACAGGGCGGCTACAGCGCGGCTAACTGGGGAGCCCACATACAGTATATACAGTCAGGGCTCCAGACTGCGACCAAATGGTCGCATTTTGCGCCTAAAATTAGACACAGTGCGAGTAAATTTTTCATCAACTCGCGCATGCGCGACCAGTAAATTAGCAGATTTCTTTTTTTTGTTATGAAATATTTTTGTTGCTGACAAACTTGTTCTACATTCAGCCCACTATAGTTAGCGGTAATGCCTGAATGACTGGTTTGCTAACCGACATTAACTCCAGAAGAAGAAGAAAGGAGACGAAAACCGAAGCAGAAGGCTGGCCTGTGTGTGAGAGCCGGGGGGCTAATGTGTGAAAAGAGGCGCACCGCAGCGGAGACACGAGGGCGAGGGCCGCAGAGTGAGAGGTCCACGAGGGGATCCTCACCACCGAGCGGCGTCCCCGTCCCCCGAGTTGAATCTTTGGGTCAACTCAGCCGACTCTCACATGTCTGAGCCCCTATACACTGTCGCTCACGGTAAACGCATTCGATCGGGAGCGCGCGAGGATTTTGATAAAGTTAGCAGAAGGATCTAAGTGACAACATCCAGTTTTGCAAAGTTAGCGGAAAGAACCACGTGAAACAACATCCGTTTATCAAAATAAGATGTCAACAAATCATACACGAACATATAAAAGTAAACAATGAACTGGTGTATCTTTATAGATCATTTCTGAGATTTAGCTTAAATTATGCTAACATTAAAACATTTTTACTGGACCAAGGAAGAGTTTATAAAAATTAGTCAGACTTTTGTATGTTAAGAAAAGTCCTGTATATAGATTTCCCCAAGAGTTCCAGGAAATGAATAATGCAGATGTGTTCCATACATATCTGAAATCCCCTACAATAGCAATCAAACAATTTTAATGTATCAATTAGGACATTTTTCAAAGTAAAAGTCGTAAATGTTTAAAGAAATCTGTAATTTCTTTAATGTTTGAGTTGCTTTATATATGTATTTCCTCATAGTCCTAGGCAATAATGCTACACAATAAATAGAATGCTTCAATCGACTCGGTGATCGGCACCAAAAACCTGATCAGTGCATCTCTAATCATAACATCATCAAACCCTAGATGGTATTGAAAAGAGAACGTGCTGCATAGTAATATTTATTTTTGATTCCGTTTCCTAAAAGAAACTGCTTTCTATGAATGCATTCAATCAATGGGTGGGTGGTGAGAGTGTGCTCACCCGTGTGCGCGCATCACGGCAGAACTTCGATGTCGGTGCGCGCATCGCTCTGTCACGCGAGCCGAGAATTGTTGACGGGGGGGGGGGGGGTAGACGAAAATTACAGAGTGGCGGGTGGAGATTTCACCCTGTTATAATGGTAGGGAAACACTGGAGTTGATAAGCGTGTCTTCTTGTCTGATCAATACACAACTGTGAGGTGCGTGAATGGACAGAGCGGCCAGCTGCTGATCACTCACTCAATAGCTCGACCTGCACGAATAGACGGTGCGCGCGCAAACATTTTTTTTGAGGAGCACCGAAGACCCATTTTGACCCAGGAAAAACCCTGTGTGCGCCCCTAAATTTTCTGCTTGCGCCCCTAAAATTTTAAGTTAGGGGCCACTGTGCTCCTAGTAAAAAAAGTTAGTCTGGAGCCCTGTACAGTATATCTGGTCATGAAGGTTGTCCCAGCGTCACATTAATCAAACCTCCCGGGATAATTGTTAACCTTCTCGTCTATCTTTGGTCTCACTGGAGGAGGCGGCAGAGCTTGAATCAATATGGGCGTTTCCAAATTTTTAAAGGATAGTGCTTTTGAATTTAATGGCTTCACATTTTGCTAAGTGAAAACGCCACCTTTTTCATTGAGCCCCCTCTTGCGCAAAGCTGTGGGAACAAAACCTGAACGCCATCAGTCAGCAGCTTCCAGTCTTTGGTGGCGGCTCGGGGGGAAATGGCACAACGTCGGCCGTGTTTAGACGTTCGGAAATTCTCCACGTTAAGGTGAAAAATAAACCATGTTGTGTTTTTTGTGGCCTGACTTTACTTCTTCATTAAAACGCTGCAGTTGAGCTGATCTTTCTAATTAGGTGAGATAATGGACAGATATTGCCATGCATTTTATGTAATGGCGTGAGGATGATGGATGAAACTGGCTGCATATGGTGATGTATTGCTATTACCTGGCAGCCCTGACTACGTAATAGGTGTGAGGTACCAAGCTTGTTTGTAGAATCCCAGTGTTTCCTCACTATCTGGTCGAATGTCCTTGCTACTGATTAAAAATAACTCTAAAGCCAATTGAGGATTTTCACTGGAGGAACTCTAAACGCTAACAAATATAAACTAGACTTTCATATTGCTGGGAGATAATAATAGCTGGAAGGCAAATATTCTAAAAATCACAGGTTACTGAATTCAGCTGAGTTTGAGGGTTCGTTCTTCTCCACTGCAGAAATAAACAACACGTTTAGTGAGGTAATTGTCTTCAACTGTGAGGTTGAAGCACAGCCAGGGATGTGGATACATTGGCCTCAAATAAGCCTCCATGTGGAGGAGGAGGAATAACATCTATTTAATGGTAGTTCCTCCAAGATAAAAAAGCCTTGTAATCATAACTCTGCTTACGTTAATGGTGCGGTGTGGAGGACCCAAACGCAGCCGGAGTTTCACGAGAAATCAGCTTTATTTCCAGGACAGGAACACGGACGAACACCACACGGGAACAAAAAGGACGATCCGACACCAGACAAACAGAAGGACACAGATTAAATACACAGGGGAATGAGACACAGGTGGAGACACAGGTGGAAACAATCAGGACGTGGCTGGAAACAATCAGGAAAGAAACAGACAAGCACAGGGAGGGAAGAGCAGAGAAACAGGAAATGAGACAGGGACTTCAACATAAAACAGGAAACACACAGATCCTGACAGTACCCCCCCCTTAAAAGTTTCAAGTTTCAAGTTTCAAGTTTTTATTGTCACATCCCCTTTTATACATATATTCGGTCGGTTCTTGTGCTTATGTGCAAAACACACAGCAGCAGTAGCAGACTAAAGAAAGAATAAGAATGAGAATAACATATATATCCACACAAAAAAAAAAGAAAATAAATAATATATATATAAAAACATAGTATATATATATATCATATATATATATATAAAATAAAATAAATAAAATAAACTAAATTATATATTATATATATTATATATATATAATATATAATATACATATATATATATAAATATATAAAATATAAATATATATAATAATATATACAATATATATTCACTGGTGTGTTGGAGGTATGTGTGGTGTTAATATGGAGTCCAGTGCTGAGCAGCCCTGATGGCCTGACTGTGAGCTGTCCAAAAGTCTGTGTTTGTCTTGATACTGTGGTGGCAAGCTGGACCTGACGGGTGGTTTGTGAACAGTGGGTGGGGTGGGGTGTATTAGCATGGCAGCTTGGCCCCACGCAGCATTGCCAGGTGTCCCCACAATGTAGAAGCTCACCTCCAACGATGTCACTCACCCTTTTCGCCACCTCTGAGTGCCTGTGCTCCGGGGGGCTCACAGTCCAGGCGGTGAGCCAAAGGCCAGCCTGTCAGAACACTAGATGGTCTCGATGGGCGGTGTGTGTAGAATGTTGGGAGTATGGGGGGCCTTGTTCCCTTTTCAAATACAGTGAAATACAATACAGGCGTTTGCACTTCACGTGGGGTCGTGGTGGTGTTCATGTGTCTGTTCACCTGGTGACAGTGTGTTGGGAAACTGTTGGCTCTCTCTCTGTACTCCAGCTCTATGGAGTGGAGGTGGGGTCCTCTCTCCTCCCCCTGTCTTGGTAGTCTCTCCCTTGGTCTTCTTGGCGTCTGGGCGAGGCTGTTCTCTCCTGTCCTCTGTACCAGTGATCCAGCCTCCTCCTGTAGGCTGTCTCTGTCGGCTGTCTGATCGGCTTGGAACTGTCACCAGCGTGCAGCACGCAAACCTGATGATGGTAGGCTGTTTAAGACGTGCAGTCGTGGGTGTGTACGTGATGGGAGGACTCACAGAGTCCCTGAGGGCTCCCGTGTGTTGAGGAGGCTCGGCTGGTAGGTGGTCACCACCTCTGGTACCGGCCGCGAGGAGCAGAGACCACCTCCAGCTGCATGGCTTAGCATGGTGTGCTGCTGGCTGGCAGTCGCCTGCAGAGGCAGGCCTGGTGACAATACCCTGAGCTGTGGTTTCCAACCAGCACACAACCTGTTCCCAGGCCTGAACCCTCACTCTTGGCGTCACAGGTGGCGGGGGAAGTTGGGGTGATCCAGCTTGTGATATATGCATTGCCTTCTGAATTGCAGTAGTTGCAGCAACAGTTGGGATGCAATGGCACCACCAACCTGTGCGCAAGCATTTTGATGACGAGGCAATGGTACGGATGTTGGGCTTCAAGCAAGTTGCAGCGGGGGAGGTCTTGGGAGGCGGAGGGAGCCAATTGTGCAGACAGGTGGGCTCTGCGCTGACACAGAGGGGCTGGGGGAGGGAGGTGGCCCCTGTGAGGCGGATGCCCTGCCTGGGAGGGGGGCTGAGAGCTCTCGCGGGCGGACTTGCCTGCTGCCTCCCGCATGTGCTGAAGCACAGGCTCCAGCGTACCTATCTCCGGCCGATCCTCCTGCTGCTCCTCTCTGGCTGCTCTGAAGCTCGCTGGCGATGTCCGTAGCACACCTGGGCCGGATCGGAACTTTCTCCGTGCCATAGGAGAATGGTCGAGAGTCGGCTGTTGGTACGCAAGTTCTCTTGGATCTCGTCTGGGCGGGCCGGTCATTCCACCTTGTTCCTGGGTCACGTTCTCCTCAAAGTTTCCTCTTTTTCCTCCTTCTTGCCCGTGAACTCCCGCTTCTGCTTGCCGGGGGGTTGTTGGTCTTCGTCTCCTTCTCCAATCCATTCCAGCACGTTCAAAGAGGCGTGGTTCGCCAGGCAGCGTATCCTGATCCATTATCCAGTAGGCGCAGATTCTGGTTGGGATACAGACTGCTCTTAAACTGAGGTCGCATAGCATTTGCGTGATGAACCCGGTGACTGAGGCTGACGTACTCGACGGCGTTGTCGGCCCAGCATTGACTCTCAATGCCCGTCAGCGCGTTCAACAGTTGGGTAGCACCGCGTGCCCATTGCCCCCAGGACAGCTTGCACTTCCTGGACAGCGATTGGGAGCTGCTTAGCTGCTGAGTAGTTGCGGCGAGGTGAATGTGGCGTGGGTGGGGTGTTGCCCGAGATCGACTGTAGCTTGAGTGAAGAATGCGCCACAATCGAAATCTTAAGAATGCTGTTCGAGAATTGCTGTTGCTTTATTCGTAGAGTTCGCTCGCGGTGAGCGATTTGTTGAGCTTGGTTGAATCGCCACTTTTGTGTGTTCCGGCTGATGCCCGCTGATCGCCCTTCAGCGCTTCCTTTGTTGCACTTAGCAATTATGGGCTGAAGCTGGTGTTGATTCTTTGCTGGTTACACAGTATTGCGTGAACCCTCCCCTGTCATCAGAGTGGCACGAGAGACTCACACAGGGAAAGCTGGTCTCTTGAACCGGGTTGAGATCGCTATGTACATGACTGCTTTTACCATAAGACTGGCAATCCACATGACTGTTACCAGAGAGAGGTGGGAGAGAGTCTTTGTTCTGGCGCCATGGCGGTGTTGAACATCCTCATGGCTCGGCTTGAGTGTGCAATCCACCCCATCATCCTCGCGCAGAAGGCAGATGATGCAGTTGTCCTCAGTTTCCCGTTGGACGCTGAATACGAGCCTGTAGCTTGTGTGCCAAAAACTGTACGTTTTGCCATATTTGTTAAAGCCATGGTGGGTGAGTGGGGGGCGAGCTTAGCCTAACCAGCAGCTAAATACCACCATGATCCCCGGGTCAATTTGAATGCGGGGCTCAATGATCGCGCGAAAAATGGACCAAAGACTTCCGCTTACTGTTCCAAATCGTCCGGTAAAGTTGAAAAACTCTGGGCAGCAACCGGCCCAACCCCAATCCCATCTCGCCATGTAACAAATAACATATAAAAGATGGCTTCCAGACGTCCCAAAGTGTTCACCACGAGTGGGTGGAGGGGAGCCGGAGGAGGGGCCAAGGGTCTGGCGGATGGAGTCCGGGGGGCAGGCCGGAGGACGACCACCAGGCCGAAGGACGCGCTCCGGGGGGCGGGCCGGAGGACAGGAACGGGGCGCGCTAGGGGACCGGGACCAGGCGATGAGACCGGGGCTGGACGGGACTGGACACGGGGAACCGGGACGGGACATGGGGAACCGGAGCTGGGCGGGACGGGACACGGGGAACCGGGGCTGGACGGGACGGTTCACGGGGAACCGGGGCTGGTCACGGGAAGCCGGCGACAGAACAGGCGGAAGTAGGACAGTGGGAGGCGGGGGCGAAAGAAAGGGGAGATGGAACCGGCCGAGACAGCAAAGGGGCTCTGGGAACTAGAGCCGGCCGGGACGAAGACGGTACAGGGGGAACTGGGACCGGCAGGGATGGAGACGGGACAGGGGGAACTGGGACCGGGCGGGACAGAGGGAACAAGAGCCGGCGACAGAACACCGGGGACTGGAACCGGCGACGGAACACCGGGGACAGAACACCGGGGACTGGAACCGGCGACGGAACACCGGGGACTGGAACCGGCGACGGAACACCGGGGACTGGAACACCGGGGACTGGAACCGGCGACGGAACACCGGGAACTGGAACATCGGGGACAGGAACCGGCGACGGAACACCGGGGACTGGAACCGGCGACGGAACATCTGGGACTAGAACCGGCAACAGAACACCGGGGACTGGACCAAACCTCGACTGAAACGCAGCGACCAGGTCCCGGAGGAGCTTCCGCGCCTCCTGGCGAAGAGGGTCATCCTCCACCGACCAAGCGACAGCCGCAGGAACCGTTGGGGGCTGCCAGACGGGCTGCAGGGGCTTGGGCTGGTAGACGGGCTGCAGGGGCTTGGGCTGGTAGACGGGCGGAAAGCCGGGAAGGCAGACCGATGGGTACATCGGACAGAACAAATGTGCAACACTCTCCAGTGCTGGGTCCATTCTCCTTGGTCGGATCATTCTGTTATGGTGCGGTGTGGAGGACCCAAACGCAGCCGGAGTTTCACGAGAAATCAGCTTTATTTCCAGGACAGGAACACGGCCGAACACCACACGGGAACAAAAAGGACGATCCGACACCAGACAAACAGAAGGACACAGATTAAATACACAGGGGAACGAGACACAGGTGGAGACACAGGTGGAAACAATCAGGGCGTGGCTGGAAACAATCAGAAAAGAAACAGACAAGCACAGGGATCGAAGAGCAGGGAAACAAGAAACAAGACAGGGACTTCAACATAAAACAGGAAACACACAGATCCTGACAGCTTACTCGCTTTTCCGGCACTTTCAACCGCTTTACGGTCAATGTTTTCCAGCTGCACATCCAGGGAACCAGACTTCAATGTTTGACTGATAGACGGTTTCCGGGAAATAACCAAAACTCGAGTCTTGTTCATTTAACTAGCACAAAAACAATCTCAGATGTTTCAACTGAATGAAGCCATTATCCCACGAGAAAACTCAAATGACCTTGTTGGTGTTTATTGCCGGTGAATGGGTGGTTTACGAGCTCAGGTTGGTTGATGGATGTGGAGGTTTATTATTAATGGATTGTGAATGTGAACTTTGCTGTTTATTGATGTGACGCTGCAACACTTAGTTGCATGGAACCACGGCGATAGCGTGGGCTGCAGTAAGTCAGTAAAACACACATACAGTAGAGTAGAGGCTCACAGTGTGTTTGTGTTTTGCTCTTTTCTTTTCCAAATATCGCTTCTTCCAACCCTCCTCTCTGTTTCCTTTTCCTTCTTTCCTCTCCTCCCCTTGCCCTGTCTTTCCGTCGTGGTCCCAAAGTGACATCATCACTGTGCTGCCGTTCTGGGTGTTGTGATGTGGAAGTGGAGACGTGGAAAATGAGTAGCTGGCACCTCCCGCTGATACTCGTCTGGCCGCACTGCAGTTACCAAGGCTACATTGGCGGTGTGTTGCGTGTTGCTATGGCTACCGTGCCAGCTGTGATGTCCCACGGCAACTGTAAGGAAGAAAATAGAAAGACAAGCTGTAGGCTGGGCGTGCTCTGAAATTCCATGTTGACATAATGTGGATTGATAACTGATGCACATGATACACATGTTAGCGTTTCAATAGTTGAAAGATGTAACAAGTGGGTTTACAGCGCGATGGAGACTGTTTATTAGTTTAACCATGGAGATCCATCATTGAAAAGATAAGTATTCAACAGCAAAGGCTCACTTAACCCTTGTGTTGCCTTCGGGTCATTTTGACCCGATTCAATATTTAACCCTCCTGTCGCCTTCGGGTCAATTTGACCCGATTCAATGTTTAATGTCGGTGTTCTTTCGGGAGTCAACAAACAAACATAAAGTACCTCACACTTAAACTTGGAAAACAATATTAATTCTAATAATTTTCTGGAGATTTTAATAGCTGGGATCATATTGAACTCAAAGGTAAAATATGTTAGTAAATATAAAGGTAACAGGAGGGTGAAACATTGAATCGGGTCATATTGACCCGAAGGCGACAGGAGGGCGAAACATTGAATCGGGTCAAATTGACCCGAAGGCAACACAAGGGTTAATAGCTTGTTCCGGTGGTTTCGATCATATCGAAACCTTCAAGGAGAAGGTATGAAGTTGTTGCTCATCATCATTGATGTTCAAATACAAGCAGACTTTATCACCATTAAAGTATTCTTCTATAAATCTAATGGAAAAGTGTAAATGGTATTTTAAGTCCATTTGAGACTTTCTAGAGCTAAATTAGACATGCATGTTTGTTTAGTTTCACAGCAAGTCTTTCTTGCAAACATTGATTTGTAGTCTTCTTTTAAGTGCTGAAGGGGTAAAAAGTGTCCTGAAGGGATTCACTGCTCCGCTCATTCCTTATCAGCAACACACATTGAGTGTAATGAATTATCTGCCTCATCAAAAGCATGTTTCTGTTCCGAGATAAAAGGCCTTTAGTTCTCCCAAAGGTCAGTTCTCTCGACCATGAGCGCATTAGGACCTTCACTGAGACGGAATTGCTCTGATTTTAAAACCCGATTTACGATACAACAGAAGCAGAACATTCACATTCATGTTTACGTTCATATACACATTCACATTCACGTGACAGTGGCTCATTCACTGCAGAATATGAACCGTGAAGAAGTGCACTGGCCTGTAATGCAACAGGGATGGAGTAATAGTTTGATGCTCTATTATTACTAATGCACGTCATTCGTTGATGTTCCTGGCGGCAGCAACTTCCGATAAAGGCGCTCTTAAGCTATTGCCCCGGGCCGTTTTAAAAGGCGAGGAGTTACACGCCGATGTAGAGGACCTCTCTCAGTATTTCATTGTCACTGTTTCATAGTCCTGAGCCGGCGTTGCTTAACTTCCCCCTTTTTCACTCTGTTCATTTCTTCTTCCCATTCATGTTTTCCACATGTGGTGTCTTTTTTTCACCCGTCTTGTTCACTGCGGTTTTGTTTTACGACCGGTGCGAAACTTCTAATTGCACATGCAACTTCGGGTCTCGGTGCAACCCACGTAAACGTCATCCCTAGTGGAGAACAATCGAAGTCAACCTCAAAGTCTGATTTAGACAAATGATATGTTGGAATGGGTTAGTGTCATGGAAGTCACGTTTACTTTTAGATCCAGTTTTAAACAAACAAACAATGATCTTCTTTTTTATGAAGGCTCTATTTTGACACAAATAGATACGTAAATCCAAGTTTTTCTTTGGGAGAGTGTATACTTTACTATTACAATGATAATAAGTAATCGGCTCTTGCTCCACCAGCTACAGACTTGCCAATAACTTAGAAAGTAATACTGTGAGGATTGCAGTATCTCCTCCTCTTTTCTGTTTGTTTGTCTATCTGTCTGTCTTCCTGGATGGGCGTGGTTGACCTACATTCCGTTTTTCCATCAACTCACCTCCGCTCCTGTTTCTCATCATCACTGATTACACCACTCACCTACAGCTGCTTAAAACCCCGGTTCGACCATCAGACTTCGCCAGTTCTACGTATACTCTCAGTGAGATCCACATCCACTCCATCCTGCCTGCCACGTCCAAGCCAACCTCCATCTCAGCTGCTGCTCCCGGGTTTTTCCTACTCAGCTCAGAGTTTTGTTTTTTCTCCTGCCTGTTTTTGTGGACTTAATAAATCCAGCTCTTTTGGTTACACTCCACCCAAAGTCTCCGTCCCAGTGTTTCTGCATAGCGGGTTCTCCTTTTGTGTCTCTCCCCGCGGAGTCCTAACAGTAGAACTGGCCAACTATGAACCCCGCAGGATCTGGAACGGAATCCACTCCAATACTACATGCCCTCTCCAGTCAGGGGACTCTCCTGGGTGAGCATGAGAAACTTTTCCAGATTTTGGTGGAGAGCAATCGATCCATGGCTCACCACGTCTCCGAGTTGGCTTGCCAGGTCTCCGCTCTTACCACATCAACGCTAGCTGATCGGGCTATTTCCCGTTCACCCCCTTTGCCCTCTCCTCGCCAGGATTTTCCAATCTGCGACCCTGAGCCTTTCCACGGAGAGGTGGAGAAATGTAGAGGTTTTTTCTTTCAGTGCAGAAAGGTGTTTCGCCAGCGTCCTGTTGCTTTTTCTTCCGATGCAACAAGGATTAATTTTATTTTGGGTTTGCTCCGCGGAAGAGCTCTAACCTGGGCTCAGGCCTTAGACTCTTCAGTGGACTTCGACACTTTTTCTTTTGAGGACTTTGCTGCCCGGTTTTCGTCCGTTTTTGACCACCCCAATTTCTCGGGCTCCGCCGAGAATAAGCTGCTCAGCTTACGACAGGGAGGCCGGACAGTGGCGGACTATTCCATAGAGTTCCACACACTCGCTGCAGAGGCTCGTTGGACCGAGGCGCCTCTCAAAGCGGTGTTTTTGAGAGGGTTGAGTGACCAGCTTCGGGACGAATTAGCAGCGCGAGACATTCCATCGGATCTCACTGAGCTGATTTCTTTGGTTTCTCGCCTGGACTGTCGCCTGCGGGAGCACCGAGCGGAGCAAACACGGAGGGGTTCACCAGCTCCACACAATAAGCCTAGTGTTTCTTTTTCTCCTGCTAACGCTGTGTTTAGACCTCCATCTTTTTCTCCGCCGTCCAGCGTGCGCACCTCTTCTCAGGAGGAGCCCATGCAACTGGGTCGAGCTAGACTTTCTCTGGAGGAACGTCAGCGCCGGATAGATGCAGGCCAATGCCTGTACTGTGGAAAGACTGGGCATGTTATTTCCAACTGCTCAGTACGCCCAAACTGGGAGGCTCGTCAGTGAGATTGGGGTCCCTGACGAGTCCACTAGAACCTTCTCTTTCCCCATCATTACTTCGTTTCCTAATTCCCGCCAAACTCTGTGTTAGCTCTATGACGTTGCCTCTCCAGGCTCTCATTGACTCGGGGGCGGAGGATAGCTTCTTGGACCGTGAGCTAGCTGAGCAGCTAGGACTATGCCTGGAGCCTCTAGAAAGACCGCTAACAGCTTATGCTCTTAATGGCCAAATCATTTCCTCAGTCACAGCACAGACACCCCTGGTGACTTTAATCACCTCCGGAAACCACCGTGAACTCATTCAGTTTAAGGTAATATCCTCTCCTTCCACACCTCTGGTTTTGGGTTACCCGTGGCTACGTACACACAATCCACACATAGATTGGGCTAAGGGGAGGATAATTGAGTGGGATGATTTCTGTCTCGCTAACTGCCTGTGTTCTGCTATACCATCTCCATCAGTTTCTCCAGTTCCTGTTGTCTGCTCTGATGCATCTGTAGATTTGACTGGTGTCCCTGCGATCTACCACGACCTGAGTGGGGTCTTCAGCAAGGAGAGGGCTCTCTCTCTTCCTCCCCACCGACCTTACGACTGCCCAATAGATCTGCTTCCTGGAGCTCCTCTACCCTCCAGCCGCCTCTACAATCTGTCCCGTCCTGAGAGGGAGGTGATGGAGCGTTATATCACGGACTCTGTGGCTGCTGGTATTATTCGTCCCTCCTCCTCTCCTGTCGGTGCCGGGTTCTTCTTTGTAGTCAAGAAGGACAAGTCACTACGACCCTGCATAGACTTTCGGGGGTTAAATAATATCACGGTAAAAAACAAATATCCTTTACCTCTCCTCACCTCGGCTTTTGAACCTCTCCAGGAGGCGACCCTGTTTTCCAAATTAGACCTTCGAAACGCCTACCATCTGGTCCGCATCCGACAGGGGGATGAATGGAAGACAGCGTTTAACACTCCATTAGGTCATTTTGAGTATCTGGTCATGCCTTTTGGTCTCTCTAACGCCCAGCCGTTTTCCAGGCTATGATAAATGATGTCTTACGTGACTTTTAAACCGCTTTGTTTTCATCTACCTAGACGACATCCTGATTTTCTCCAAGAGTCAGGAGGAACACGAGAACCATGTCCGTATGGTCCTACAGAGACTACTGGAGAACAAGCTCTACGTCAAGGCGGAGAAATGTGAGTTCCACCAAGACCGGATCACCTTTCTGGGCTATATCATCAGCCAGGGAAGGGTGGAGGCAGACCCTGGGAAGATCAGCGCCGTGGTGGAGTGGCCGGTTCCAACGACAAGGAGGGAGCTTCAGAGGTTTTTGGGTTTTGCCAATTTTTACCGTCGCTTCATCCGGAACTTCAGTAAGGTTGCTGCACCTCTTTCCAAACTCACCTCAATTAACATCTCGTTCTGTTGGACTCCGGAGGCTAACAGAGCTTTCATCAAACTCAAGTCCCTGTTCACCTCAGCTCCCATCCTCATTCAGCCAGACACAGAGAGACAGTTTGTTGTGGAGGTGGACGCGTCTGATACGGGAGTAGGAGCAGTTTTGTCTCAGACGGCTGGTCCTGATAACATCCTTCATCCCGTTGCTTTTTTTTCACGTCGCCTCTCTCCAGCGGAGCGCAACTATGACGTTGGTAACAGGGAGCTTCTTGCCGTTAAGTTGGCACTAGAGGAGTGGAGACACTGGCTCGAAGGCAGCAAGCAGCCCTTCCTGGTCTGGACGGACCACCAAAACCTCTCATACATCCAGTCTGCGAAGCGACTGAACTCCCGACAAGCCAGGTGGGCTCTGTTTTTCTGTCGTTTCGACTTTTGCCTCACTTTCCGTCCTGGGTCCAAGAACGTCAAGCCCGATCGCTGTCCAGGCTATACTCCCTGACTCTCCCGAGCCTCCAGAGGCTCCAATCCTTCCCAAGAGTTGTGTTGTAGGCGCCTCTCTTGGGAGATTAATGACACCATCCTGGAGGCATTGAGAGAACAACCAGACCGGGTAATGGTCCTCCGAACCGTCGGTTTGTTCCTGATGCTGCCCGCTCCAAGGTTCTGCAGTGGGTCCATAATTCCCGGTTCTCAATTCACCCTGGAGGAAACCGTACTCTTTCTCTCCTGAAAAGACATTTCTGGTGGCCCACGATCAGCAGGGACACTCTGGAGTTTGTTTCTGCCTGTCCCACGTGTTCCAGGAGTAAGTCCTCCCACCAGTTACCTGCAGGGTTGCTCCAGCCCCTTCTAATCCCTAGTCGTCCTTGGTCTCACATCGCCCTGGATTTTGTTACCGGCCTGCCCCCCTCCCAGGGCAACACCACTATCCTCACGGTGGTTGACCGGTTTTCCAAGTCGGCTCACTTTATAGCTCTCCCTAAACTCCCGTCAGCTCTGGAGACCGCCCAACTCCTCACGGATCATGTTTTCCGGTTGCATGGTATCCCTTCTGACATTGTCTCTGACCGTGGTCCCCAGTTCACCTCTCGAGTCTGGAAGGAGTTTTGTCAGTCCCTGGGAGCCTCAGTCAGTCTGACTTCGGGATATCACCCCCAATCAAACGGCCAAACAGAGAGAGCCAATCAGGACATGGAGTCAGCTCTCCGCTGCATCACCGACAAGAACCCCTCAACTTGGAGCTCGCATCTCACCTGGGTAGAGTACTCCCACAACGCTCTCACTTGCTCCGCTACTGGTCTCTCCCCCTTTGAGGCTTCTTTGGGTTACCAGCCACCCCTGTTCCCCGAAGAGGAGCGAGAATTAGCTGTCCCCTCAGTCCAGCAGCATGTGCGTCGCTGTCAGAAGATCTGGAGAGATACACGATCTGCCCTCCTCCAGACTTCTGTACGGAACCAGCGGTCTGCCAACCGTCACAGAAGGGCCGCTCCTCCTTACGCCCCAGGCCAGTCAGTCTGGTTGTCCTCCCGCAACATTCCTCTCATCTCAGAGTCCCGGAAGCTTTCCCCACGCTTCATTGGTCCTTTTCCCATCATTAGGATCATTAACCCTTCCGCAGTCCGGTTGAAGCTTCCTAGAACTCTGAGAATTCACCCCACTTTCCACGTGTCCCAGATTAAGCCGGTTCACACCAGTGAATTGAGCCCTCCGGCTCTACCCCCTCCTCCCGCCCGGATTCTCGACAATCACCCTGTCTATACGGTGCACCGCCTTGTGGACGTCAGACGACGGGGCAGGGGTTTCCAGTACCTGGTGGACTGGGAGGGTTATGGCATCGAGGAGCGATGTTGGGTCCCTCGTTCCCGTATCATGGACCCAATCATGGTCAGGGCCTTTCACAGGGACCATCCGAACAAGACTGGTGGTCGCCAGGTGGCTCCCATTGAGGGGGGGTACTGTGAGGATTGCAGTATCTCCTCCTCTTTTCTGTTTGTTTGTCTATCTGTCTGTCTTCCTGGATGGGCGTGGTTGACCTACATTCCGTTTTTCCATCAACTCACCTCCGCTCCTGTTTCTCATCATCACTGATTACACCACTCACCTACAGCTGCTTAAAACCTCGGTTCGACCATCAGACTTCGCCAGTTCTACGTATACTCTCAGTGAGATCCACATCCACTCCATCCTGCCTGCCACGTCCAAGCCAACCTCCATCTCAGCTGCTGCTCCCGGGTTTTTCCTACTCAGCTCAGAGTTTTGTTTTTTCTCCTGCCTGTTTTTGTGGACTTAATAAATCCAGCTCTTTTGGTTACACTCCACCCAAAGTCTCCGTCCCAGTGTTTCTGCATAGCGGGTTCTCCTTTTGTGTCTCTCCCCGCGGAGTCGTAACAAATACTGTGTTAAGTGGTCTGTTAATTACTACAGAAAAACAAATGGTAACGGTTGAACCTGAATACAACCATAACCTCCTATATACCTGTATCTACTGTATTTGCTCTACATCTATCAGTCCCATATGTATCTGCGTCTCTGTTTCCGAACAAGTGAGTTAATTAACTGAGACGGATGAACCGATTATGTTTGCGCGGTTTGCAAAGTTACATAAAAGATGCTGAATGGCTGTAACCGTCTTTTCTGTTTGGGTCAGGATGAAGAGCCAGCACCAACAATTTTGTCTCCTTTGTTCCAACGGTGTACCAGAGGTAGCACTGGTTTGGTTCGATAAGGGAGCAATATTGATTCAATCTAGAGATATTTATCACCATCTAAAACCTCATTTTTGGCTTTAGACTGACTGTGATGGAAACGATTTAAAATGAAATATTAACTGATTTACAGTTTCTTAATCATTTTGGAGAAATGATAATAAAGTTAAAGACATTTCAACATCTTACCTAACTTTTGCCAGATTTTAGACTGTAATATTGTTTGTATTGTCTGATTAATGGGACACAAATATAAAGTTCCACTGCTTCAATTAAAGCACATCTCATATATTGCACCAAAGCAATTAGGCCTTCAGTTTATGCTCTGTCTTTTTAATTTAATTATGTTTTTTATAGATACTGCTGAAAAGTGCAGCAGCACTCAGGGAACTTGTTATCATTTTTCTTATGGCTTATCGTCATTTCTCTCCAAACTGATTAAAGAATCATATGGTTGGCTTTAATATTCCATCAAGGCATGGATAGTTTTCCCAGTAGCATTTATGATTTAGGACATCTTGTCCACGCAGGCTTCAAAACATGGAAGAGATCCATTTCCAACTGAGCAGTATTTATTTTACCTTCTCAGTATTATACTATATATATTCGTTTTTCATGAGCCTGAACCTGTCATCCAGTGCAGGAACAATCAGTGGCTGGTTAAATGGGGCCTGAATGGAGCGGAGGGTATCTGGAGCTCGACCGAGAGAGAAGAGGAGCTCTAATGTAATCACACAATGGGGATCATTATGTGATGGTGGTGGCAGGACTGATTTTGCCTGAAGAGCCTTCAAGGGTTCCCTGTGTGAACAAATGTGGAGATGGGGAGATTCTGTATTGTCATTGCATTTGGGCTCATTTAACGCAGCAGCAGGTCAAGTTGAATAGAATTTATGTGATTTTCAGGTTGGATTTGGCCCGATCCCAAAAAAAAGAGAAAAAGTGAGACTGAGTTGAATCATTGGATTTTAAGCAGGGCGACCAGACGTCCTCTTTTCCCCGGACATGTCCTCTTTTTGAGACCTAAAAAATGTGTCCAGCAGGGATTCCAAAAATGTCCGGGATTGTGCTTCGTTGGATATTTGTGTTTCTCTGGGTCTTTCACAAACTAGTATTTACCCCTTACAAGTTTTGGAAATGGTATCTCCCTTACATTCCACCTTCTTGTGCGAGCTCTGACTGTAGAGAGAACAGTCATTGGTCGACCGATCTCAGGGTTGCCAGATACACGATAATTATCCTCCAAATACGACCATTTTGAGCCTTTGGTGTGATACTTCACCATTTCCAATCTGGCAACACTGAGCACCTTGCCGCCTCCACTAGTTGCATTGTTGTTTGTGCGGCATGCTATACACTACTACCAGCGCCGCCGCTCCCATAGCGCGCACTACGCACTGTGCGTAGGGCACCAAGTCCTGAGGGGGCACCACAAAATAGGCAACTAAAAAAATCCTCATAGTTATAATAATTATAATGCCGATATTATTTCAGTCTAGAAATATTAGGCACCTTTTAGGCATGTATATCACAAAACAGGCAGACCAAGAGAGATGTTTAATCGCTCAGCACCCCCCCCCCCCCGAGACGAAGTGTCCTCTTTTTCACAAACTCAAATCTGGTCACCGTATCGTAAGAGAAATATCGAAGGATAGAGGGAGCTTGAACAACACTGGTAGAGAGAGCGCGAGAGGGAGGGAGGTCAAGGTGGTGTGGAAGGACGAATGAGTGAACTTGGGGTCGAAGGAGAAAAGTAAAACGGCAACAAATTGTAGTGATGGAAACATCTGAGATGTGAGAAAGAAGAGGTGTGTGAGGTGGAGGACACGCTCAGTGAAGTGGATGACTCGGTATTCCTGAGAGATTTATCTCTGTCCTTCCAGTTGCTGGTAGAGGACACTGGTGGACCATTACAGAAAGCACCATTCCAATGTAGCAGAGTAGAGGTTTCTAGTAACGGGTGAAGAGATTGGGATCATTCATAAATTAAGGTTTCGGGTTCGAGGAAGGAATACATATTAACGCTAAAAAAACAGAAAAATATAAAAATGGTACAATAAAATTGAACATTCTTTGCATCTTTTTTAAAAATGTTTTTACCAAGAACCCAATTTCCATTTTTTGGACATTAAATATACAACATCACACATAGATCTTTGGACAACGTAAGCGTATTGGCCTCCTTCTGCTTACTGGAAATAATGTCTCAAACAGTTCCCAGTCAAAGCCCGCCGTCGTCTGCCGGGATGTAAAATTACAGCGTTGAAACTACAAAGCACCCTCTGAACGTGTCCTGTTGTCACGGTCCGCTTTGCTGAGGTCCTGATTAATTACGGCACACCTCCCCTTCACGGACGCCTGCATTCGGCTGCTTTCATACCCTGTTCTGCACCTCTGGAAGCGCTGTCACCAGGTTCAATGGTCAACATCCCCACCGAACATGTTGTGAGTCTGCTGAGCTGACCAAAAGGTTATTATTGGAAGAGGGGGGGGGCGGGGGGGGGGGGGGTCGACAATGACGATGAAATAACGGAGACAAATGTGTGTAACGGTGACAAATTGAATACGATTCTTAGAACAAAACGTTGACATATTTTGAATGGTTGTAAGAATAAATGGTTAACAGAAAGGGGTAAAGTACCATGTGATCACAAAAAGGAAAGGCGTTAAACTATTCACACTTTAGCATGAAAGGTCATTTCAATCATTTCAATTTTAATGGATTCACTCGCGAAGGGGAGGCGACTGTGGCACACTGGTGAGCAGGATCGTCCCTCAATCAATTCAATTCAATTCAATTCAGTTTATTTGTATAGCCCAATTTCACAAATTACAAATTTGTCTCGGAGTGCTTTACAATCTGTACACATAGACATCCCTGCCCCAAAACCTTGCATCGGACCAGGAAAAACTCCCAAATAACCCTTCAGGGGAAAAAAAAAGGGAAGAACCCTTCAGGAGAGCAACAGAGGAGGATCCCTCTCCAGGATGGACAGATGCAATAGATGTAATGTGTACAGAAGGACAGATTTAGAGTTTAAATACATTCAATGAATGTGACAGAGTGTATGAATAGTTCATAGTAGGCATATTCCACGATGGAGACCTCCACGATCCATCAGGCAGATGGCGGTGGGGAGGAGGAGTGGGCGGAGTCTCAACAGTGGGCGGAGTCTCAACAGGACAGTGGCGTAGTCAGGAGCAGGACTCCACGACCCAGACCTCGATGATCCATCAGGCAGATAGGATCTATGCCGTCTCATAGGGTCCGATGACCCCATGAAACGTGAAGTCAAAAGGACTCTGGGGAGAAAGCAGAGTTAGTAACGTGTGATTGAGAGATGAAAAATTCATCCTTAAGGAGATAAAAAAAGAGGAGATAGGTGCTCAGTGCATCCTAAACGTCCCCCGGCAGCTATAAGCCTATAGCAGCATATCAAGGGGCTGGACCAGGTGAACCTGATTCAGCCCTAACTATAAGCTCTGTCAAAGAGGAAGGTCTTAAGTCGACTCTTAAACGAGGTGACTGTGTCAGAGGAACACGGTTTGATCCCCTGCTAGTCCTTGTCGATGTGTCCTTGGGAAAGACACCAACTTGCTCCTGTAGCTGATGTGTATGGATGTGTTGTAGTTCCGAATGTACTTGGCTACATACAATTTGACCTGTAAACTTGCGGCGTCAGATGAGTAGGAAGCCGACTTATTAACCTTTGAGGGAACTCAGAGCCAGAGAGTCCAAGGTTTTTGAGTACCTTGAAAAGCGCTTTATAAATTAAAGGCATTAATATTATTATTATTATTATTATTATTATTAATGAGATGTATGAAGCCATTAATTACTCCTATGTAGCCCTCCACAAGGCATGAGATTTGTAAACACATTGCTTGCTAGCTGAGAGTTATTATGTTATTATTACGTACAAGACAGAGTCACGTCTCCTTCCCCCCAGAGAGCGAGGTAAAGGGTCCAATCAGCGTGTCATATCCTGTTTGATTTCCTCCTCCTCCTTGTAGAGGGGCCGATAAGTCCGATGGAAGGTGAAAGGTGTTACAGGTTTAAACCTCACTCCAACGTCACTGAATCACCCGGCAAAGTTTATACTGATCTAATTATCACCTTCTTTTACATTAATATGATATGATATGAATATCATATCATATTATATCATATTAATAATGTAAAAGAAGGTGATTGGTTTGCCTCTTTCTCACTCTTCTGGTGTTGTTCACAGCAATGTTTCTCCAAATGAAGACCATTATTTCCCGTTATTGACGATTTTTACATTTTTTAGTGTGTCTTTTATGAAGGAAGAAACACATACTGTTTTTCCGCATTATCCTCTCACCTGTTCCTTGAACAGATGTTTAACCGAGAGACTGAACATTTCTGGCATGATTATTAACATACCTTTGAAAATCAACCTAACCAAAGCTTGAAAACTCCTTCACAGTGATGGATCCTCCTCAGTTTACCAGTTGCAATTCATTTCACATGAATAATTGAGCTCTAATGGCTTACAGTATAATTGAAAGTGTGGCAGGATCACTCTTTTGACTTCAAAATGTTATTATTTATTGGGAAAAAAAGGATAGTTCTTCTTCCAGAAGATAATGAGCTTTAAAGTTTTTTTGCGATCAAATGTTTTTATTTAGCATAATCACACAGGATGGCGGAACACCAAGACATGGTGCCCTTTCAAATTACAAACAATATGCTGAGACAAAAGGAGTCTCTCAGAACCATAATGAGCTTTAAAGTTGTAAACTTTATGTCCACATGTAGATAAGGCCAGGCTAGTTTCCGAGTCTGTGAGCTGAGGTAGTTGCCTGCTAGCTCTAACTTTATAATTAGTATCAATCATCTTGTCGAATAACTGCCGCCCAACAAGATAATCAATTAGTCAATTAAAGCTCTGTTTGCTGCCTCCCAGTGGCAATTAACAATGAATGCAGCTTTAGTGCCCACACATCTAAAAATAAAATGCAGTGTAGAAGTCGGCAACGGTTGCCAATAATATCATCAGTGTCATCACCCTAATGTCTCAAAGACATCGATCTCTGTTTAGCAGTTACACATCCATTGTGTGTGTGGTGTGGGGTGTGTATGTGTGTGTGTGTGTGTGTGTGAGCGTGTGGTGTGTGTGTTTGATCTGCGTCCGTGTGTTTGAACTGTCGGAGGCATCTAAAGGTCACCGGAGCCCCGACCTGTCCGTCAGAGCCGCTTTTATTCTGCCGTCAGTTAGCTCAAACAGGCTGCTGTGATTCATATATTTTTCTCACACATACATAAAGTATTTAATTCAATTAAATGTATTTAATTTAGCCCAAAATCACAAATTTGCCTCAGAGGGCTTAACAGTCTGTACAGCATGTATTACATTTTACTTGACACTTATCCTGTTCACTAATATGATAAATACATTATTATTGTTGTTATTCCAGCATATTATTTGCAGCAAATAATTACTATTATTAATTGATGCAGTTCACGCTGCAAAATACTGGACAACCCAGTCAACCTGTCATACACGCTGCACTTTACACAAGGGTGTGCAGGTTGACTGGGTGTGAGAGGTCACACACATGCGAGGCACTCTAAGATGTTACAACCATCACTACTGACACGTGTGTGTGTGTGTGTGTGTGTGTGTGTGTGTGTGTGCGAAACCACACATGACAAGACATCCAAACTAGTTATGGGTGCAAACCAAGTTTATCGAGAAGCCCACAGGTGAATATGGGGGTCATATGGGGGTCATATGGACTTTTGTGTTTGTGCGTATGTGCATGAGTGTGTGTGTGTGTCTAAAGTGCACATTCATGTGGATGAGCTTCTGAGTGCAGAGCAGCTTTGCTTGATGAGTAAAAGGTATCTTGCTGCGTCATCTCTACCTTTTATCTGTAAAGCTTACGTAAAGATAATTAACCCATTAATTCTACAGAAATAGAGTTATAGTTTCGTTTTTTACATTTCTGCTTTCTCAGCTTGACTTCATTCTCTGTCGGTTCAGATCTGACTGTCATCTTGGCAAATATGAACTCAAGGGTTCCTTTCAGGCTTCGCCTCATTAGAAGTCACTTGCTGTCTCAAACAAAATGAACAGCGAGGTGTAGCTGCATGATGCCCTCTATTAATAGGATGTATCAGGGTGCTGTGTGGTGGCATCGCCGGGACACCCTACTGTCGCACACACACACACCAGATGGAGACTATCTGTGTTGGTGGAGAAGCATGTCCTCGTTCACATATGGTTTCTTTCTATGACACCATGCTAACAGTTGCCGGCAGCTCAGGTGCCTGGAAGTGAGAAAAGAAGTGAGGGTGGGGGAGATGACGCTTTGTAACCCCTTGCTTAACCAGGCAAGATGGCAAGTAAACACATTATAGTGAGCAAAACTAAATGCTATTCGCAACACACAGAAATGATCTGAAGATGGGGGAAGCAGGTACACCTTCAATTACAACATGACCAGTGGCAGGATCAGGAACACTTACCTAATATTGTAATATAACTGCGTGCACCTCCAAAAGAATGCCAGCATTTCACCTACCGGCCTTGAACAATAGCCAGTTTTAGTTCAAATGTTGGGAGTTCATTCATGCAGCTGGTCACATTTCTGACTTTGATAATCTCTGTCAAACTGACTGACTGACTTTTCTTTCTTTTTTCTCCGATTGTCCAGAAAAAGGGGAACTACATTTGTCTTCAATCTAAAGTGTCCGGTGATCTTAAATGAGACAATAATAGTTTCCTACCACGATAGAAACACACTTTATGTTCACCATTTGTCACTATGACACGTTGACGGTTATCAGTCTTACTCTTGTAAATATTGAATGCTGGTTACTGTTTCTCTGCAGGAGGAAGGAATTAAAAGTGGATGCAAGGCAGACACCAGAGGCACACTCCAAACTCAATGAGTGCAGCTTTAATCCTTGGTGAGCAGCAGATAACAGGTGACAGATCTCGGCTGTTGGAAGCCAGAAGGGTCGCCTGTGCCATTAGCCTTTCGTTGAGATCGATGGTGAGGTTGTAAATCACCAGCCGTGGTTCCGTGGACTCGCTAGAAGTTGACGATTAGATTCAGCTCCAGGACGGCGTAGTCACGGCTTAGTGAGAATCCATTAGGTCAATGGGTTTAGTGGATGGTGGAAAGGGGGAGAGGGATTCTGAGCACACACACAGACACACACACAAATCAGGAGATCTGCCTTTTATTTACTGGGGTAAAACATTATCAGACCCACAGACCCATGAATCACCTTTCCTCACATGCACGTCCCATAGCGGCAACCTAGAATAACCATGGCAACCACCTCTTACTTATAGCAGCACAAAACACTTGTAACGCCACACTAACAACTTTTCAGACCCCCCAAGAAACTCCCTTTCAACTCACCAGCATTCACTGAGCGACACCATACATACACCTCAAACACCCCAGCAACCATACTGAACACAATACAATACATTTGTCACAACCTATAAACGCCATCGCACAATGTAATTATACACTTATAATATCTATTGTTATTAACATATCCACTTTGGTAAGCCCTTCGAATGGCTTGTGACTTTAGTTCGATCAATTAATTTTGGTCGTCTTTTTTTTAGTGCTGTGAAAAATAACGCGTTAACTCAGTTAATTAAATTACAGGTTTAACTAGTTTTTTTTTAACCGCATTTAACGCATGCGCAGAATGAGCTTCCAATCCGTCTGTTCTTGGTCGTCTCTCCAGCAGCATGTCATTCTGTCTCTACGTGTCGCGTTAACACGACTCCGATCTCCGTCTCGCGCGCCGCAGAGCTCGGATGCCGGCGTGTGCGCGCACATCGGGACGAAAAAAAGTCACTTGCAAAATGAGCTTCCAATACACCACTTCAATCTGAACTCTGTCCGCTCTCATGCAGACGGTCGTGCTGTTCATCGGTAATGATCCTTCCGCAGGAAACCTTGTTACGACTTTTACTTCCTGTAGATCAGGGGTCTCAACACGTCGATCGCGACCTGCCAGTCGATCGCGGCGTAGTGTGACATTAAAAAGATTCGCCCACCCCCTGACATGTTCTCTATAGCACGTCTTTGTTCTTTTATTAAACTAAACGTCTGTTGTTGATCGTATCTCCACAGCAGCATGTCATTTCTGTCTCTTCGCGTTGCGTTAACACTTATCGATCTCCGTCTCGCGCGCCGCAGAGCTCCGTGCGCGCGCATCGGGACCGAGCAAAAAAAAAGTCACTTGTCAATCTGTCCACCTGTCCGTGTCCGGGCCGGTGAGGTTTCAGCTTTGCAGCGGTGTCCCCGCCGTCCCTTTCATCACGGCCCAGTTCATGAAGAAAACCCACACAGTCAGTTTGCCTCAGCAGCTGCTAGAGGAAGACTAGAGGCCTTTAGATTGTATCATGGTGGAGTTAATGGTTGACAAACAAGAGAAACATTTTCTGTTTAACCCTCCTGTTACCTTTACATTTACTAACATATTTTACCCTCCGGGTCAATTTGACCCCAGTAATTAAAACCTCCAGAAAATTATTAGAATTAATATTGCTTCCCAAGTTTAAGTGAGAGGTACTTTATGTTTGTTTGTTGACTACCTAAATAGCCCTTTAAATAAATAAAAAAGTTGATATTTCTTATATGTTTGACACAGTGAAAAACAGCCTGGGGTCAAATTGACCCGAAAGGTAACAGGAGTGTTAAACATTCTGTTTAGGATGAAGATGTATTAATGTTCCATATGGAAGAAAACTGCTAAACTGCTGAGTTGCAGCACCATTGTATAGAAGAATGTATAAATGTATATATCCGTCTTTTGTCATAAATCTCTATGTTCTCACAAAATATACCGAGAATATCGGTAATATGTGATTAATCATGATTAATCCACAGAAACCTGTGATTAACCCGATTAAAAATTTTAATAGTTTCACAGCCCTACTTTTTTTTAATGATAAAATTGTCTTTTGTGTCAATAATTTTCTGAATTTGTTTCTTCTTTTCTGGAAAAGGTTCAAACATTATGAGCCTCACAAACCGAGAAATTATCTTTGCAGTTTTTCCTATGTGCTCACAATTTCAAATATGATTATATTGGGGAGAGAAGTTTTTTCCATGTTTACACTCTTTGCAGAGATATTAAACAATACATCATGTTTATATGAAAGGCTCACATTGATTTGCATTAGAATAACAACATACATCCAAATACATGCAGAGGGATATTGTGTGTTTTTTGTTTTTTTTAAGAAATGTGGCAAGAAACTATTTCTCGAGAGTGCAATAAGATGTTCCCCGTTCTGTGTTCTTATTACTGCTGTTGCAGAACTGCAGTTGAGTGAGAAATGTTGATACTACTGAATCTGTACATTTTCTGGGGACGCAAAGACGTGTTTAGTTGCAGTCTCTACTTACGAAGCGCCACCGTTTACAGAGGAGAGAGCTGTAATCATTAGCCATGATGTGTGCTTTTTTTGAGGAATTATGGCTTCCTCAGAGCAGGAGCGTTTTCAGGGTCTGGGCTTTTCTTTGTTTTTGATTTACTTCGTCAAACCAACCTCCTCTGCTCCTCCTCCTCCCCTCCCTCCTCCTCCTGCTCCCCCTCCTCCTCCTCTCTCTCATCTCATTTAAACTTTTCTCTCACTTTATCTCCTGCAAACCACAGACTCTCTCCTCATTCATCCTCACCTTCCTGCAATTTGTTGCTCCTCCCTTCCTTCCTCTCATCTTCTTCCTCTTCTTTCTGTCTTTTCATTAATGTGCTGCCAATGGGGTCCCTGGCAACAGGCTGCAAAAGCCGTCGCCACGGCAACGTATCATTGTCGAGGCGTTTTGTTGTGAGGCAGAGGAGGGGTTGTGTGTATGTGTGTGTTGGGGGGGGGGTAAATGGATGCGGCATCCTCTCAAGAGGTCAATCAAATATTTAATTTGCCTCCTTTTCCTCTAAGTTCATTTCCATATTTGACATTGATGTGTCTATCTCTGTTCAGTGATATTAATCTCACCATGGGGAGCCTTGTCATAGTTGTTTGTTTCGGTGGAATCGGGTTGCATATGCAGGTGTTTTCTGCTCTGAAACTGACAAAAATGAATGTCCCTAAAAGAAGTAGCAACAACAGAAGAGAAATACTGACTCCTAAATGGAAAAGTTTTATCTTTCATACATTTTTGCTCTGATCTTAGTTTGTTTCTCAGCTGAATCTGAGAGGAGCTGTACTGTCGAGCTGGAACAATCAGTCAGGTCTACACAAAATGTATCTACAATTTTGGATACTAAATTAATTATTGTAAATGTGTGGGTTCCATCTTCAAGGTTTTCAGTTTTTCTCTGACATTCGTTATCCAGACAGATCAAAAGGAGACTTGTCTGGCTGTGGCTTGTGGTGGGCATACAATAAATTAGTTGAGTGAACAAAAAAAATTATTCATCAGATGATAATGAAAACAATTATTCATTGTAGAATCCTGCAAAACAAACAGAAATTAGCTAGTTGGTATGAGACAATTAGCTTGTTAATGAAGGTTTAGGGGCAATAGGACCCTGAGGAGGGATGGGCCAAGAGGGGCATTTTAGGTTGAGGCTTTACTTCTGCCACACACACACACACACACACAGCCTCCTCTCGCTATGTTCTTGCACACGCAGCTCTGTGTATGTACAATAATATGTGTGTGTAAATTTAATTCATACACCTTGCACAAACAACCCAAATACACAGCTAATCATACATATATAGAGAAAACACACATGAATAATTCAGATCAATATAAAGCATTCAGGTTTTTTCCTGAAATGGTGATCATTAGTGCAAGGTCACCTATAACACACTGCCTTAATACGCAGAGTGTCTGGAGAGACACACACACAAACACACACACACAGAGACACACGCACACACGCTTCTCTGTAATGGAAGCAGCTGGAAGTGAGCAGCAGTTCTGGTAACAAAGAACTGCCCTTCATCCTCCCTCCCTCCTTTCCTCCTCCTCTATTCCTTGTTAAATTTGTTTTCATCCTTCCCTTCCTTAATGCTTGGTTTGCACATTTCAGAGTGTGTTTGTGTGCGACAAGCCAAAGTAAACAGAGGAGGAGGAGGAGACCGTTTTTGTTTGACTCGAATACAGCCAAGAGATAGGAGGAAGAATGGAGATGGAGAGTGGAGGGAGGGGTGGGGGATGGCTGATGGAGAACATCATGTCCCCGTCCCCTATCAGTCTCTCTAATGCAATGCCGATGCGATGCTGATTGACCGTCCTCACTCTCACACTCTCTCTCTGCACACTGACGGATGAGAGCTGCATCATGTCGGCGTGCATTGGCCCAGCTTAAGGTTCGACAACAGACATGGGTGGGAAGACGTGCCCGACTTTACGAGGCTTCTAACATCAAGCAGTGCTGTGCTTTGAAGCAATCCTATTTTATATGACATACAAGTGAAGAGGAAGGCAGATACTGAGCTCGTACTGAGTAGTAGCTGCGGGAGTCTGTCTGTCGGATCAAAGCACATCGGTGCAGCTTCAGGTGATCTACAATAATAATAATAATAATAATAAGGGGGTGGCTGATCCACTCACATCAGGCGGCGTAGCATTTTCATTCGGCCTGTGGCAGATTGATTAACACCAGTGTTTGGCAGGAAAAGCCATCTCAGGAGGGCTGATGAACAGGTGTGTGCACTCAGCTGTGGTGAAAAGAAGGTAGTTATCTTCCATGCAGTCTTTGTTTGGAATTCTTTGTTTTTTTGTAGCATCAATCAAATTCATTTGGAATTGTATTGAAAGAAGTTTGTTTTTAGTTTTTTCAGTTGAAGGATTGTATATAATTTTTGGTTAATACAGTTTTCTGATGAATGTGGCTATTCAGGTGAGCGTAATTCAAACACTGCTCAATTCACGATTAACCGGGTCCTACTAAGTAACATTTACCATTATAGTAACCTTACGCAGCATTAAAAATCAAAACTGAGAAGACTAGAACGGGCACTCGGTAGAGCGCATACCTTTGCCGTAGCCTTTTTTGGTACCTTTTCATGACCTTGACCTTTGACCCGATCGATCCCAAAATCTAATCAAATGGTCCTCGGATAATAACCAATCATCCCACCAAATTTCATGCGATTCAGTTTAATACTTTTTGAGTTATGCGAATAACACACAAACACACACACATACAAATAAATACACAGCGATCAAGACATAACCTTCCGCATTCTCAGAATGCGAAGGTAAAAATGCCTTGAAGCACAAATATATAATGACACTGGAAATACTTTAACTGGATACAAAACCATGTTGATCTGATCTGAACTTAATCAAAACCGACTCCAGGGGTTTTCCTCGTGAGTCGTGCTGAACGGTGGTCTTTCTCGGAGGCCTGGGCTGGAAAACACAGAGGAGGAAACATAACACTCCGTTCTGCCAGTCTGTCTGGCGGGATCATGACCAAGTTTGTGGATACATTTTCATTTGTCTTATATTTTCTAAAACAATGTTTGTCTATTTTAGGCAGCTGTTTTGTTACAGATTCGGTACTTCTCGTATACAAATCAGTAACTTGCTTTAGTTGTGTAATACATGATTGTCCATCAGTATTACAATATATATTACTCATAATGATGATGGAGTGAAAGTTACTGCAGGCTTGATGGATTTCACAATCTAACCGACATTGTTCAATTGCAATGAACGGAAACAGCAAAGAAAATAAAAAATATCCAAAACAAAGCAGCAACTATTGTCTAAGATGATGTAAAGCTTGATTTGTAATAAATAAACCAAAGCAAACAAACCGCTGGTGTGTGTAACGAACAACCGGAAGCCAAAGAGTTCGATCCGTGTAATTTGCGCCTGCAGTAATGGCCTGTTTATATCCTAACTCTGCAAGAGCAGGATGGTAGGTGAAAGTGTGTGAGACAAAGAGCCGAGCAGTCTGGGGATCTGGGGAAACGCTGGTGTTGCTCTCGTCTTATCTGCTCGGCTCCGTTGTGCTCTGAGCTGCTTTGCTGTGCTGCAGACAGGTGTGTGTGTGTGTGTCTGTGTGGGGTGTGTGTGTGTGTGGAGGCAAAAAACCCTTTGCCTCCGCTAGAGAAGCAGAGGACACAGCCAGAAGTTGTGCGTGCGTGCGTTTGTGGAGCTCTCATTAACAATGGACACAATATATCCGGACATTGACCACCCCCCCAAAACTGGACATTGACCCTTGTATTTCTTATTTTTATTGATTGTGAATTGTTTCATTTATTCACCCGGCATGTGTGTATCTGAAATCAAGGCTTGAATTGTTTGAGAGGTTAATGCTGGTTACGATGAGTAAAGCTCATGCTGGCACTTAGGTCTGCTCAGAGGTCGTTCAGGAAGAAAGCGAGGGAAAACGCTACGCTAGTTGTATTTGCTAGTAATAGACTAAAAAAGCCTCCTGCCTGCACCAGGCAGTTGCATTACTGATTGTGATGTATTTATTTGCTTTCAGTTGGGTAAAAGTGAAAATCGGTATAAAAGTAACGACATGGATCATAACCGTCAGTAATAAAAATATGTAATATGTGAATATGAATGCATGTCGGAGTTGCGCAAATGTAATGTTATGAAGTGTCAAATGGGATATAGTGCATCAGCGAGTCATGCTAGCGAATGAGAAACAGTGTAGTAACCACCTGTAACCTGTGAGAATGAGAGTTGTGTGAATGTGCAGAATGTCGCGGGGGTGAATGAAGTAGTTACAGTAGGTAGAGTAAGCACATATGTTCTATGTATATGTATAAGGAAAAACGCTACGCTAGTGGTATTAGCTAGGAATAGACTAAAACAGCCTGCAGAATGCAGTTGCGTTACTGATTGTGATATATTTCTGTGCTTTCAGTAAAAACAGTTCTTAAACCCATGCACGCCTGGATGTCCTATGTGTCCAAGTGTGCAACACGTGCATGTGTGTGAGTATTAGCTGTGCCTTCGACTCTAAACTCCTGCAGCTGTTTGCCTGCTGATGCAACCGGCATGAGTGTGTGTTGCGATCACACATGTTTTAATCCCATCACTCCGATCCCCTGCAGGTGATCCCTCTGTTATTTCAGACTGAACAAATTAATTCTTTATTCTATCGAAAGTGTGTGTCTATGTTGCAGAACTCCCAGAGGAAAAGAGGAGCACGACCAAACAACAAACCTGACAAGAAGCTCTGTCCACAGGTAACCCAGGCACACACACAGACACACACACACACACACACACACACACACACACACACACACACACACACACACACACATACATACCTATGTTCCCCCAGATGGTCCAACAAATCAATAAGAGACAGAATGTGCTGTTTCAGATACTTAAACCTGGAGAGTGATATGTATCTAACACACACACACACACACACACACTGTTTGTAGTACAATCACAAATAGCAAGTAGCTCAGTGTGTATCGTTGAAACATCTGCAGAATTGGAGAAAACATACACATTTTACAAAAGCAAGCCTTTTCTGTGTGACCACCATTTCAGCCACTGTTGTTATCCTGCTGTTGTTCCTGTTGCCCAAAGCTTGTTTAGTTTCTTTTTATTTATTTGCTCTGAGGCAGGCAACCAGTTTATCCACACGTATAGTTTAGTAGTGTATCCTCATTATTATTACATCAAATAAACAGGATTTGTCACACACACTCCATGATTACACAACAACTGTCCTTGGGATGTTTGTCAATTTGCTGTTGGTCATATCCAAATAGTACAAAACATTAAATAGAATAAAATACAAAATAGAGCATGTACTACAGCAAACCTGTTGCTTCTGGAGAGCGGCAATTAACAGACTCATACTGTTAATTATCACCTTGAATGCTAATCCTCCCTTAAACAGCTGTGTCATTCTTTTAGTTTTTGCTTCAAACACCACTCGTTTTCAGAATAGACGTGCTAAGGTTGTGCGGGGCCACCGACCACGACTGCCGTGTTGAAAATTTAAGTTTGATCCTCTAAGACTAAGTGTGTTCCCGCCTCACAGCTCATCACCGGGCTGTCTCTCTGTTGTCTGTGACCTATTTCCTCTGGGGATCACACTTTTATCTGTCCAAATAGCCGTGTGCAGTTTGGAGCAGATTCATCAGCATTTCCTCGATTCCCCCTCATCTCCACATCATGTCTTTCTCTCTTTTTCTTCCCTCCATCTTGTCCTGCAGTTGTTTGTACTTACTGTAGTGTAATCCTTGCATAGCCAGTTTTTGTTTATGCTTGGATTGAAGATCAGGCCTCGACACCACACTCTTCATCTCAACCTTCTCTTTATTCTGCCTCACTTCTCTTCCATTAATAGAAAGAAAATGTCTTTAACCTCACTTTCCGCGGTCTCCCTCCCTTCTTTATTTGTTTAACATAGCTAAAAGAGCGTTCTTTACTCTGTGAAAGAAAAAGGCACTCTCGGAGCTGGAAGTGTGCAAGATCAGGTTTAACAGTGCAACAGAGTACATAGAGATACAGATTAAAAACCCACAGTACTAACATATCACCACAGAAGGTTTTTGCTGTGAACTTAATTCTCTCACTGACATCCAACAGGAGCCGGGCTTCCTCTACTAGTCTCGTACCATAAATGGTTGACTCCCGTAATGTGGTTGGAAAGGCTCCACAGACCGTAAAACAAATGCAGAACAAATGCAGCCACAGAGCTGCTTCTGAGGAACGATGTGCGCACAGGGTCACCTAGGGTCAGCCTATGGTATTGTTATTTATTAGGGATACATACATCAATATACAGTACGTTTGTGTTGAGAGCGTTACACAACTCAGGCTTAAAGAGGATTGTTTAAAGATGACACAGACCACAAAAACACGGCCCGTCAGTAGTCGGTTTGGCTAACGTTGGTACAGAATAGCTGGCGACACATTCAGCAGACACAGAGCCGTCATAGCAATTAGCTGATGTCATGCCACCTGGTGAACGTAAGTCCAACACCCACTCTCCTGAGGGAAGTATCTGGCTCTTTTAATACTAAACACTCCACTGTGTTCAGCGGCTGGTCACTGGCTTTGTGTGTCTGCTCTTTGGGCAGGCAGTGTACTGAAAACTAAATCTGATTCGTAAGAGCAGAGTACATTAAATATCTCGAAAAAAAACATAATGTTGAAAAAAACTAAACGGTTCTTTAACCGTTCACTGACATGCTCTACGAAGCCACGGAGTTGGGGATGTAAAACCCCTTTTTCTTTATTTCACAAAGTCAAAGGTTATTTCATAGGCAATAAAACTGACATGGTCTGGAGTTTGTGTCTAGTTTTGTGTCTTGTTTTGAAGTCCTTGTGTCGTCTGTCTCCCTGTGATTGTCTGCCCTGGCCCTGATTGTTTCCTTCTGTGTGATTGCTGGTCCCGCCCTCATTGTGTCCACCTGTGTCTCGTTCCCCGTTGTCCAATCCGCTCACCTTGCCTGTGTATGTAAACCCTGTTCGTCTCATTCCCAGTGTGGCTTCGTACTGTTTGGTCCGCGTTTTTGTCGTTCCTGTCTGGTCTGGTCTGGTCTGTGATTTTTGTAATTAAATAGTTTGTGCAGTAATGTCGGCGTTTGGGTCCTCTCTTGCTGGGACAACCGTGGACCACACATGACAAAAACACACCTATCCTCTTCCTCCCACTCCTCCTCCCTCCTTGCGTTGATTGTTGTTTGTCATGTCCAAATGTTGCACCTTAAAAAAAAAAAAATTTTTTGTTTGAAAAAATCATTCTTCATTCTTTGGCAATAAACCTGTTTCTGATTCTGATTTTGATATGGTCAAGTTTTTCTTTTGCCATAAACATTCATTTCGTAAGCGGTGTGACGTTCTCCGAGGCAAACCACTAATGATTATTTTCTGGACTTCCTGGTTTCCTTTGTGTTGTGTTTCTTTGTTTCTTCTTCATAAAAGCCTCACGAGGAACACACAAAACCACAACTCTGACCTCAGCATTTGGTAACTGAAAGCCGCACGCTAGTCAAATAGCGCCATGTCATTATTCTCCAAGTACAGGGCAAACTTTAAATAGAATGAACATTAAGTTGTCCCATTTGAGTTGCAGGACAGAGATAATGCACAGACTATAAAAAGAACAATTCAGTCACAAAAACAAAACATACTTCACTCCAAACCTCTAATGTTGTCCAGCTGTCTGCGTGGATTTAAGCATTTATCCATCTGTCTGCAGCTCTTATTTTCTGTGAGTGTGTGTGTGTGTGTGTGTGTGTGTGAGAGTGAAAGTGTGTGTCTGTTCCCTTTGTCTCAGTCTTAATGTCTAATTTTTATAAAGTTGTGTCCTTTTTTATACTGAATTATCATTATCATGAGTTAATTATCTGTCATCTGTTTTTAAAAAACAAAGAAGATTCATTCCTCAAGTAATGCAATTCACACAGGCTGGAACCTGCAAATGTTTGTCTTGTTTATTAAAGGAACAACCTTAAAATAGATACATGTCCATTGCGTGATGGCGTGTGTGTACACGCCCGCCTCTCTGTGACACAGCAGTTGTTGCATCAATGGTGGCTCTCCTCTCTGTCCCGTCTCCGCAGGAGGACAGCTCGGACCTGAAATGCCAGCTCCACTTTGCCAAAGAGGAGTCAGCCCTGATGTGCAAGAAGCTGACCAAACTGGTGAAGGACTGCGAGGCCATGAAGGAGGAGCTGGCCAAGTTCAGGTCGCTGTACGGGGACGTCAACGCGTCGCTCACTGTGGAGGAGGTGAGTGCAGGAGGAGGGAACAGACGTTGTTTTCGTGTCGATTGACACAGCACCACAAACGTCTGTGACGTTGCACTTTGTCAGACAGTGTAAAGGTTAGTGAACCATGAAGCATTGAGAATCAACAATCGCCACACAGTGGAGGAGGATTTCGTATTTATGATAGTGGTACAGCACCTTAAGGAAAATACAAACCCTGACTTTCCATCTTTATACCATTTAAATCTGTTTAGCTATTATAGTATTTTTTAAACTACCCCCCCCCCCCCCCATTACCGCAAATGCAGAAAAACTCTTGGGAAAACTCTACAGAGCTGAGTTTATATTGTTTTAGAAACAGCCAACACTCCCCACAAAGCTTATTAAATCCAACTCACTTTTGAACTGTTGCAGTGACTAATGCTGAAAAAACAGTTGTTACAATATTGACTTTCCAGTCCCGTGCGTAAGGATGAGTATTTGAATATCCAGGACTGAAGATGTTATTACTATCCATAATGATATTTATAAGAAAGTTTGTCTTTCTTAATCATGGTAGAAACCTTTATAAGCCCCTAAATAAGTCATGTGAACAGCCTTAAAGATTAACAGCGTGTGTTAATGAACAGATGAGACATGAATAAGTACATGGTTCCCATCTCCTAATGTCCTTTTTAACCCCCCCACCCCCATCAGGTGGCTGACTCCCCCCACACGCGCGAGGCGGAGATCAGAGTCCACCTGAAGCTGGTGGAGGAGGAGGCCAACCTGCTGAGTCGGCGCATCGTTGAGCTGGAGGTGGAAAACAGGGGGCTCCGAGCTGAGATGGACGACATGAAGGAGCCACACGGTAGTTTTGAAACTCATCTAGATTTGTATATTTGCGAGATTCATCTTTGATTATTATTTGATACACTGACATATATTTGAATCTCTCTTCTGTTTTTTCCTCAACTGCCTAACCACTCATTGTTTCTTTTCCCTAGATGGTCCACAGGAGCTTTCTGGTGTTGGTGGCAGCCTGGGCCTGGGACTCTGCGGAGCGGCTTCATCCGAAAACTTCATGGAGCTCCAGAGACACCTCCAGTTTGTGGAGGAGGAGGCGGAGCTACTCAGGAGGTCTCTCATCGAGATGGAGGAACAGAACAAACTCCTGATGAACGAGATAAACCTCTATAAATCTGATCTCCCACCGCCGCCGTCTGCAATGTCCTCCAATTCATTAGCATCGCTGACAGATGGGCTGCTCAACGACAGCCCGGAAAGGGCGGTGCTTATCAGCACCGACGCCCCGGCCCACGAGGAGGAGCTCAGGCTTGCGAAGCTTCAGATTGGAGAACTGGGTGGGAAGGTGAAGAAGCTGCAGTACGAAAACCGAGTGCTTCTGTCCAACCTGCAGCGCTGTGATCTGGCCTCCTATCATTCTCCTTCCTCCTCCTCCTCTTCCTCCTCACTTCGGCTGGCTCTGGACACAGACGCAGAGGCCGGAGACTCAGCTGAGTGCCTCCCAAGGTAGTCTTACGTTTTCAGAGAGAATATATGTTGCTGAAACCCAACACACTAAACAGACCCCAATGTCATCAAGGCAAAGTTGTTCATTGATCCTTGAAAGAAAAATGTATTAGAAGTCCTGAACGTGCTTTCTGTATTTCTTCCGTCAGCCCGCTGAATCGCAAAGAGCCAGTCGGGGGTGAGACTGACGACCTGGAGATCAGGGAGCGGAAAAAGAAGATCAAGGACAACGCTGACGCAACAACATCCCTCCCCGGGTACCTGGGGCAGAAGGACCATGATGCCTTGCTGGCCATTAGGGACCAGGTTCGCTTGGTTTCCACAGCGATCCAGCTCCTGACCTTCCCAGAGTCGAACTGCCTGTCCTCCTCGTCCATCTATCACAAGGTCTGCAGCAACGAGGCAGCAGAACCGTGTGACCTGGAGAAACCTCAGTCTCACAGCCAGGTGCGTGTCCCTGGGTCGGCGTGCTGTTCCTCCACAACACTGTCCGGGGGGGAGAAATAGAGATAGCTTTTAACAATGACCAACGAAAGTGATGAAATCTGTTATTTATTTTTTCTGCAGATTTCAGAGCTGTCGGACCTGGCCGACCGGCCCCTGGTCGGTGCTCTGACCAGTAGGCTGCAGGCCCTGCACACCCAGCTACAGGCCTTCGTGGAGCAGGTGGACAGCCTGGGTAAACCCCCGGCAGGTGGAAGGGACACTCAGGTTGAAGGAGCGTCTCCTCTGGCCTCACCCTGCGCCTCTCTCCCCTGCTCTGGAGACGGGCAGGATAGACTGAACACTCCTGCCGAGCAGGTAATAAGATAGGGAACTCACTCCTTCTTTTCACTCCTTGTCACTCTGTCTCTTTCATTTGTTATCAGTCTCTTCTTTTATTTTTTTAAGAGCGTATCGTTGCATAATTCTCCCAATCCCATGCTGCTTTAGTTACTAAAATGGATTTACACAACACGCTCAAATCTGATGTACCGGCAATGTCCTATGAACCTGACAAAAAATGCCCCTTTAGTGACAAACACAAATGTCAAACTGACTGTGAAGGCAAAAGCTGCCCCGGCTGTATGGGCGTATTAGAAGTATTCAGATTTGAGCGGCCAGTGTAAACCTCTCCACTCAATGCCACCCATGTCGTATGCATGCAGGGAAATTGCTTCCTAACCGGGTATTTAGATGCTGCTTTAGGCCTCAAATGGAGCTTGTTTGTATGCATAGTAGGGTTATTAAGAGCACTTGTATTTCTATATATCCATCAGCATCATAAAACCAACACATGTCTAGGTTCAGATCGCGAAAGGTTGTCCAATACCAATCCTACTTTCTTTATTATTATTTATTTATATAGATTAATCCACATATATGGTGTAATTGAATGTGCTGGACTGAGACCAGCAGGAATTATTATTTTTTTGCCCGTATGAAGATTTATGTTGCATCGTTGACAGGCAAATAATAACTAAACATAGTCAATAAGCGATTTGGTGTGCTGCCTTTACTACAAGAGAAACATGTGTCTGATAAAAGTCTGTCTTTTCAAATCTGATCTAGTTTGCCTGTCTGCCAGAGGCTGTGATGATCATACAAAGTTTTAAGAGAATATATTATCATGTTTAGACTCCATTCGAGGCCAATTCTGAGTCCCAACACCCTCCAATCTCTCCTCCCCTTCCCTCTCTCCTCCCCTTCTTCCTTTCCCCTTTAACTCTGCACGGGCACCATAACCTACGCTTTCTGCACTTCAATTCCATCTCCGCCTCTCTTTTCCCTTCTCTCTCTCCTCTCCTTTTCCCGTTACTCACGCCTCCTCCTCTTCGACATCTCCCTCAATGCCGACCTACTTACCTCGGACTCCTTGCTCACCTCACGTCCCCTTTCCTTCGCTCGTTGCCACTCTTCCTCCTTATTCCTCCTTTTGTCCCTGCTTTGCTTTCCCATCCACACCCATTCCTCCTACCTCTCCTCCTTCACCTTGTTGCTTTGTCGGCCTCTTCGCTCTGACTTTACATCCTAACCGCTTTACTCCTTCTCGTCTTCTTACTCCCCTGTTTCCTTCTCCCATTGCTGTTTCGCCCCCGTCTCCCACTCTTCCCACTCCTCGATGTCCTCTTCTGTTTTGTTTATCTCTCCTCCCTCCCCCCCTTCAGCCATTCATTCTGCCGTCCATCCTCCTTTTCCTTCTTTTCTCCACCCTCTCCTTTTCCTCTCTGAGCAAGCTCTTATTCCTCTACATACTTTTCTTCATCTTGTGAGATCCATATTCAACTGTTTCTGTTTTGTTCTTTTTTCTCTTCATTTTTCTCAATGTTGTCATATGGATCGACGCCATTTTGGTCGAATTGTTTTTTATTGTTATTGTTGTGTTTGTTTGTCTTATTTTTTCTCTCATTTCTATCACTCCCCTCCTTTTATGTTTTTTGTTCCACAATGTCTCCTCCTCCCCTGACCCTCCCTCTCTCCTCTGAGTTTGTATTTTGGTTTTCTTTGTGTTATTTTTTAATTTTTTTATTCATTAACCTGCCCATGCATGCATGCAGCAGCAACCTGATTATAGGGACCAATCAGAGCCGGAGGTCAAAGGTCAAATCGAGGAGACCAGCCGATCAGGCGCCGATAAGACGGAAAAGCAGGACGATCGGTGGCTGGTGCAGGGAGAGAAGGAGACGGACGATACTCTGGTAAGCATTTGCATCATGGCAGACACATTCACGCTGGAGCCTCTCACTTCGCCCGGTGCACGCAGACAGACAAACAAACAATTTGGCTTTTGGCTGGGCAGAGTCTAAACACACCTTCAGGCAACAAACAAGCATCTGGCCTGCTCCTGTAACAAGAGGATAAAATAACTAAGGAAACAATGGTGAACATGCCAGAAGCTATAGATACTATTTGTATTTACAAAATGGATCAAATGAATGCTTGTATGTGTAAGGGATAACAATGATCTACCCGCTCTGCATTTACCCTCCAGCGTCCTTCAGTTCATTTTTTGGGTTTCCCTGGCCGAGTTTATTAATTTCTTCCTCGTCCTTCTGATCAAACAGCGGATGGTAAAGCCAACAGGTCCGACAGCTCGGTATTTCATATTTCGATTTGTATCCACGACACCGCTCTCACTGTTGACTGATCCAACCTCGCTCGCTATATTCTGTCTCACTCGACAAAACACAGCAACGACAGAAAGACGCTCGAACCTTAGGTGTGTGTTTCAGGAGGAAAAGAGGATGGTATGACAAGGACAGAATTATCCGATATGCTTTGAGACAACAATGCAATTTAGAGCTGGACCAAGGAATTGTTGATGTATTAGCCAATTGGTTAAAAGCTCTGGGAAAAGCTTGTTAACTGGACCTTGTCTTCCGATTTGGAGAATTCAAACTCCTGTCCTCAAACTTGTACCCTCAACTAGTAATATGTATTGCTTAGTATTAATATTTGCGTAATTGAATCCAATACAAACACATGAAAATGGACCCTGTTGCATCACTTCTTTCTGTCTAAACACACAATGACAGGAAAAGTTAATCAAAGGCTCATTTACTAAATATGCATTACACACACACACACACACACACACACAAGCTGCATTTTGTGATGTGGTACAGTGGTGGTGAACTCCCACTAGCAACACAGGGTTGTCAACAAACATAAACGGTGACTTCACCGTCAGCTGTGGGATCAAGGGGAAGAAAGCTTCTTTGTTTTGCTGGCCTTTTTGCTGGCGTGTCTCCATGGTAACCGGGATTGTGTGCATGTCTGTGTCTTCAACCGAGCTTGAGAATGTGAAATAGAATGAAGCAGAAAGATATCAAGAAGAGAGATAGTCAGATATTCATGAGAAGAAGTTGATGAAGTGAGCAAAGCGGTGACAGAGCAGTGCTCAGTGTGTTACACAAACATAACAGTGCCACTCATTCTCTGCCATATTCAATGGCGGAGTTTGTTTGCCCGCCCCCCACCTCCAGTCTTCATACCACTGCGTTGGTAAAATGGTATTATCAGTGTATTTAGAGCCCCTCAATCTTTGCACGACAGTGGAACAGAGACTCTAGCTGTGTGCGGCCAGAGGCTGAGCCCAGTGGAGGCAGAAGGAGGACATTAATGGTAGTGGTGGGTCGATGGATCCCACTCACTCAGCAGTCAAATGAGGCATGTGTGTGTGTGTGTGTGTGTGTGTGTGTGTGTGTGTGTGTGTGTGTGTGTGTGTGTGTGTGTGTGTGTGTGTGTGTGTGTGTGTGTGTGTGTGTGTGTGTGTGTGTGTGTGTGTGTGTGTGTGTGCTTAAATAAAGATAGCGTGCTGGAGCTGAGATGTGATTTAAAGGGTGTTCGAGCACATAACTGCGATGTCATGTGCTTCTCACACTTGGCTATTTCTCCCTTTTTAATTTCCCTCCAACTCTCTGGTCCCTCGCCTCCTCTACTCCCGTTACTGCGTTGTATTCTTTTCTTTAATCTCTGGCTGCCTCCCTCTTTGTTTCCTCCCCACCAATGTTTCCCTAAGCACAACACTTTTCCTTATTTCTTTCTTTCCCTCCTTGTTTATTTGTTTCACTCCACCCCCCTTCTTCCTTGTCCCCCTCTCCCCCACACACACTCATCCTTTCCTCATCTCCTTCTTTATTTCCTCCAGCCCTTCCATGACGATGAACTTCGGGCTCGGCTGTCCGACGCTGAGGAGTCGGCTCTCGGAACTCAGGGGGAGCTGGAGAGGCACGCTCAGAGAGAATCCACTCTCCAACTCACACTGGTCAGTTTGCACAACTGAAAACTGACTTGTGAACAAAATACTCTCAATCTCACACAGAAGTACTGAAACGCCATTTTATACAAGAAATGCAAGTCCTCCCCGATTGTCCTCATGTCACACCGTCTCCCCCTCTCAGCACCAGAAGGCTCTGCTCCGTCGAGACTTCCAGCTGCAGAGTTTGGGCCTCCAGGCTCGGCTTCAGCGGAGGTTGTGGTGCCAGGAGAGGAATCTGCTGGTCCAGGAGTCCCAGCACCTCAAACAGGACCTGTTACTGCTCAGCCTCAAACTGCGCTGCTTCCTCAAACAGTGGAGGCAGGGCTGCAGGAAGGACATCGAGTGGAAAGACATCTTGGAGGTATGAGGGGAAGGGGAACAGGAAGAGGATGGGAAATGCTTTGTCAATAGCTGTCTGTCCACGCTGTTGACATGCTGTTTGTTATTATTTTAACCGATAATTTATTTTGCCACTAGGCTGTGTATATATAAGCAATAATCAAAGGATATTTCCATTTGTTCGAAAATAATTATGTAATCTTACATTTTCGATCACAGAAATAATTAATCCTTTGTGGTTTAAACAGGTTTTATACAAAAGAAGGAAAAAAACGTGGTCACATTACAAAGTGAATACATTTAACATCAAATGTTCGTATTGAATCATATTTTGAATAGTGTAGCTGGATTGTAAACTGTTAGCTTTGCAGAATATAAATAGTAGATCAACAAAACATGCAGAGGCTGAGATTAATGATCAAAAGATGATCTTCCTCTGTGATTTCTTCTTCAGATGAACAGCCTGAAGGACTTGTACCTGCTGTTGGAGGAGGAGAACCTGACGAGCCCCGCCCACCAGTCTGACAAGAGGGACAAACAACTACTCAGCCCAAATATCAAGGTAGGCAGAGTGCCACACACACACACACGAGCGCCCACACACACGTTCTTACATGCATAACTTTTCTCTATAGTCGAGCGCCGTGAGCAGCACCTTGGCGGACCTGAAGGTGGCACTGCAAGATTTGAGTGGAGAGTTACGACAGGGGAGACAAGGCTCACAAGAGATCACACAGCAGTTCGCCAAGGCCAAGGCATCATGGGAGGTGGAGATGACGGTACTTAAGAGCCTCATTACGCAGGTAAGATGTATTTCTGTAAATTTAAATAGTTTAAACATATGTGAATTTATTTTCTGTCAGCTTTGGCAAGTTTAATATCATTTCATTTGAAGTGGGAAGGACTCTGGAATAAAGATATGTTACATATTCCTCTGCACCAATCAGGATTCAGATTCAGATTCAGATTACATTTTATTGTCATTGCACAGAGTACAAGTACTGAGACAACGAAATGTAGAGAAAAGAGAAGCAGTAAAGTGCAATGCGGTATGGTGAATAAATACAATGTCGGACAATATAAATAATATAAACAATATAAACATATATAGAGAGTTTATATATATATATATAAATGGGAAGGCGTCAGGTGTGTGGGGTGGGGTTAGTGTGTGTGTGGCAGGGTTGTGGTGATTTGGGGATGGATGTTATCACCGTGGGGCAGAGTTAAGGATGTTGACAGCTTCGTGGAAGAAACTGTTCCGGAGCCTGCTGGTCCTGGAGCGGAGATTTCTGTAGCGCCTCCCCGAGGGGAGGAGGGCAAATGCAAATAGTAGTTGGTCCAGTTTAGGTGGTAGGCAGGTTTTTAGATGAGCCAGGACCAGCCCCTCGAAGCACTTCATGATGATAGGAGGAAGTGCAACAGGGCGGAAGTCGTTAAGGCTCGCTGCAGTGGAGTATTTTGGCACAGGAACTATTGAGGTGAGTTTGAAGCATGTGGGTACGGCTGCTTGGGCCAGTGACAGGTTGAGGATGTCCGTCAGGACCCCAGTCAGCTGGCCAGCACAGGCTTTAAGCACTCGATGCCATCAGGGCCAGCAGCCTTACGCGCATTGATCTTGCTTAGCGCAGCACACACGTCGATGGGGGAGAGGGTGAGGGGCTGGTGGTCTGTAGGGGGCACAGTCTTGTTGGCCTCCGCCTCCTGGTTGTCCCTGTCAAATCGGGCATAGAAGTTGTTCAGCTCATCAGGAAGGGAGGCGTCGCTGGTTGGGGGGGTGGTATTGGAGGGTTTGTAATCTGTAATAGCCTGGATGCCTTGCCACATGCGTCGGGGGTTGGAGTTGTTGTCTTGGTGCCCCTCTTCAGGTTGGCTCTGGATGAGCTGTAGGCTTTTGCATCACCTGATCTGAAGGCAGTGTCGCGTGTCTTCAGTAGTAAGCGGACCTCTCTGCTCATCCACGGCTTCTGGTTGGGGAACGTTGGAATGTCTTTCAGGAAGGTGACATTCTTGATGTTGGTGCTGATGTAGTCCAGAACGGATGAGGCAAATAAGTCTATGTCTGTATGGGAGTCCAAGGTGGCCTCAATGGCAACCATACTCCAGTCCGTGTGGTGAAACCGGTGCTGTAGTGTGGACTCTGCTCCTTCTGGCCACACCTTGACTGTTTTCACTGCTGGTTTCTCACGTTTGATGAGTGGTGTGTACTTGGGGAGTAGGAACAAAGAAAGATGGTCTGACTGACCCAGGTGGGGCAGGGGAATGGCTTTGTAAGCCTCAACCACGTTGGTGTAGACATGGTCGAGGTTCTCGTCTCCTCTAGTGGGGCAGGAGACATGTTGATGACATTTGGGGAGTACAGACTTCAGGTGGGAATGATTGAAGTCACCAGCTGCCTCCGGGTGTTGAGTCTGTAGTTTGCTCATGGCAGCATGCAGTTCTTTCATTGCAAGCTTAGCATTAGCATCTAGTTGAATATATGCCGCAGTCACGACAGCAGATGTGAACTCTCTAGGCAGATAGTAAGGTCTACACTTAACCATGAGATATTTCAGGTTAGCAGAGCAGTGACTCTCTATTAAGCCAATGTCCATGCACCAAGCTTTGTTTATATAGATGCACAGTCCACCGCCTCTGTACTTACCAGAGTCGTCTGCTGACCTATCTGCCCTGAGTACTTGACGTTCCGCTTGCTCAATGGCGCTATCGGGAACGCCGCTGTGAGCCATGTTTCTGTGAAGATCATGACGTTGCAGTCCATAATCATTTTGTGAGTTATGATCCGCAGCCGCAGTTCATCCATTTTGTTCGCCAGACATCGCACATTGGCGAGGAAGATGCTGGGTAGAGACAGCCGATGCGGTGTTAGCTTTAGCTTAGCCCTTAGCCCCCCTCTCTTCCTCCGCCTTTGTTTTACGGTCACGCTGTCGCCTGCGAACGCTTCCAGCCGGCGTATCCGGTGTCCTGACAAGCTCAGGAATGAGCCATAGGTTCACGATATAGTGATTCAGGTTGTGGAAACGAGTGTCCAGTGTTCTTGTCGGCTGTAGAAGGTGTTTGCCAGACTGTCCTGAGTGAACAGGCTTGAAACAAATAGGCAGATAACTAATATTTTGCAAAGTCTGGAGAGATTCAAAGCCTTGCGTTTTTCGCCATTGTGTTATCTAGAGTTCTTGTTGACCATTCAACTTTTTCTTCAAGACCTTAACTTTGATTGTGTACCAGTGACACATTATACATTTCTTGAAATAAGTCAATGTGCTCATTCTATCAACAACAAAAAAGGAAAAGAATACCATTTTCTAAGTGAGCTGGCCTTTAGGAAACACAAACAGATGCCGCGTTCCATGTATAAAATGCATCGTAGTCTTCGATTTTGTTGCCAGTTAAGGGGATAAGATGATGTAGTTTCCTCCAGTTGCTCTGCAGTTTTGAGTTTAAGGAGACAGATGTTGACATTTAAAAACTGTCAGATACTAAGAAACTGCTGGGAGTGTCGAGCAGAGCTCAATGAATTTAGGACGAGACGAAAAATCAATATGATGGGAAGATAAAATGTTGTCCTCAATGATTAAGCACATGTAGGAGCACATCGTTCGTCGACTGCAGAAAGGTTTTCTTAAGTTACAACCACCAAGTGGCAAAATAAACAACCTGTGCTCCCCGCTTGCATACAGGAACAGTAGACCTATAGTTCTGATTTAGGTCTGAAGTGGCCAATGCTACATTTTGTGGTCCTTAATCGATGAGTTTCTAGTTGGTCAGCATCTACTTCCAAATTTACAATCTGTACACATCCGGCATTCCCTGTTCCAGGACCTCACATCGGATCAGGAAAAAATCCCAAGAAATAGAAAAAAAACTTTCACAGGTGAAAAAGGGAAGACACCTTCAGGAGAGCAACAGAGGAGGTTAGATGGATAGATGCAATAGATGTCATGTGGACAGAAGGAATCATTACAGAGTAACAACACATTCAATGAGTATGACAGAGTGTATGAATAGTTGGTAGTAGTCATGGACCACGATCCGGATCTCCGTGATCCATCAGGCAGATGGAGGTAGAGAGGAGGAGTGGGTGGGGCACATCAGCAGGGCCATGGCAGGAGGCATCAGACACAGCTATAAGACATAAGACATGAAGTCACAAAGACTCTGTGTGCACATATTTTTATATGTATACATATATATATATATACACTACCGTTCAAAAGTTTGGGATCACTTAGAAATGTCATTATTTTTCAAAGAAAAGCATTGTTTTTTTCAATGAAGATAACATTAAATCAATCAGAAATACACTCTATACATTGTTAATGTGGTGAAAACTATTCTAGGGGGGAAAGCTGGTTTCTAAATGAAATATCCCATAGGTGTATAGAGGCCCATTTCCAGCAACTATCACTCCAGTGTTCTAATGGTACATTGTGTTTGCTAATCGCCTTAGAAGACTAATGGATGATTAGAAAACCCTTGAAAACCCTTGTGCAATTATGTTAGCACAGCTGAAAACTGTTTTGCTGATGAGAGAAGCTATAAAACTGGCCTTCCTTTGAGCTAGTTGATTATCTGGAGCATCACATTTGTGGGTTCGATAAGACTCTCAAAATGGCCAGAAAAAAAGAACTTTCATGTGAAATTCGCCAGTCTATTCTTGTTCTTAGAAATGAAGGCTATTCCATGCGAGAAATTGCAAAGAAACTGAAAATTTCCTATAACGGTGTGTACTACTCCCTTCAGAGAACAGCACAAACGGGCTCTAACCAGAGCAGAAAGAGAAGTGGGAGGCCCTGGTGCACAACTCAGCAAGAAGACAAATACATTAGAGTCTCTAGTTTGAGAAATAGACGCCTCACAGGTCCTCAACTGACAGCTTCTTTAAATGGTACCCGCAAAACGCCAGTGTCAACGTCGACAGTGAAGAGGCGACTCCGGGATGCTGGCCTTCTAGGCAGAGTGGCAAAGAAAAAGCCATATCTGAGACTGGCCAATAGAAAAGATTGGTATGGGCAAAAGAACACAGGCATTGGACAGAGGAAGATTGGAAAAAGGTGTTATGGACAGATGAATCCAAGTTTGAGGTGTTTGGATCACACAGAAGAACATTTGTGAGACGCAGAACAGGTGAAAAGATGCTGGAAGAGTGCCTGACACCATCTGTCAAGCATGGTGGAGGTAATGTGATGGTCTGGGGCTGCTTTGGTGCTGGTAAAGTGGGAGATTTGTACCAGGTAAAAAGGATTTTAAATAAGGTAGGCTATCACTCCATTTTGCAACGCCATGCCATACCCTGTGGGAAGCGCTTGATTGGAGCCAATTTCCTCCTCCAACAGGACAATGACCCAAAGCACACCTCCAAATTGTGCAAGAACTATTTAGGGAAGAAGCAGGCAGCTGGTATGCTGTCTGTAATGGAGTGGCCAGCACAGTCACCAGATCTCAACCCCATTGAGCTGTTGTGGGAGCAGCTTGACCGTATGGTCCGCAAGAAGTGCCCATCAAGCCAATCCAACTTGTGGCAGGTGCTTCAAGAAGCGTGGGGTGACATTTCAACAGATTACCTCAACAAATTAACAGCTAGAATGCCAAAGGTCTGCAATGCTGTAATTGCTGCAAAAGGAGCATTCTTTGACGAAACTTCAAGTAATTGAACTTGCTAAATGGTGAGTAGCGAGTGGTGAACCAGGAGTCGCTTATCCACCAATAAATGCCAGTCATCCAGTGAAATCAGTAACTTGTTAAGACGTGGGTCTCGATAGGCTGCGTTCATTACTAACGAGCAATGCTCTGTTGCCATAGGAGACAGGAGTTTGGATTGTGTGTTACGCTGTGATTGGCTGCCAGGCAGTTCAATTAGCACCATATACGGATGCCGGTCCGTAAAGAGTCACAGAGGATTGATTGTGTGTGTGTGTGTGTGTGTGTGTGTGTGTGTAAGTAAGTAAGTAAGTGACATGTGTGTGTTTTAATTGCATTACAGAAAATAAAGAACTTTATCACAATATTCTAATTTTCTGAGACAGTCCTGTACAAAGGAATCGATAGGACGTTTCCCACTCTCCCACGGTGAAACATATAAAAGTGCACAGGCACAACAGATAAGACAAGACATTTCCTAATACTAAGTAAACATAAAGATAAAGATTCACGTACAGTTGTTATAAATACTATATATATATAAATACTATATATATATAAATACTATAAATACGTAATATAATTTTAGACAAGTGAAGACAAGTGATTAAAGTGCAGAGTTTTGAGTGATTTTTTAGGGGGACGGGGGGATTTTCAGCTTCCTGTCAGACTGGAGGATATGGCTGGGGGGAGTGAGGGGAGAGAATTTAGCTTCCTGACAGCTTGGTGTATGAAGCCATTACTGAGTCTGGTGGTGCGGCAACGGAGGCTCCTATACCTTCTTCCAGAGGGTAGGAGGCTGAACAGACTGTGTGCAGGGTGGCTGGTGTCATTCACAATCGAGGTAGCTTTCCGGGTGAGGCGGGTGGTGTAAATGTCTTGCAAGGAAGGGAGTGGGGCACCAATGATCTTACCAGCTATGTTCACTATGCGTTGCAGTGCTTTCTTGCTGTGTTCAGTGCAGCTACTGCCCCACACAGTGATGCAGCTGGACAGGATGCTTTCAATGGTGCCCCGGTAGAATGTGTTCAGGATGGGTATGGGAGCTTTCGCTCTCTTGAGCTTGCGGAGGAAGTAGAGGCGCTGCTGGGCTTTCTTCGTCAGTGATGCAGAGTTGGTTGCCCAGGAGAGGTCCTCACTGATGTGCACCCCCAGGAATTTGGTGCTGCTCACTCGCTCCACAGCAGCACCATCGATGGTCAATGGTACAGTGTGGCTTTTCCTGAAGTCAACCACAATCTCCTTTGTTTTGATGACATTCAGCAAGAGGTTGTTGTCTCTGCACCGCGTGGTCAAAAGGTTGACCTCTTTCCTGTAGTGGGTCTTAGGGTTAGCAGTGTGTGTGTGTGTGTGTGTGTGTGTGTGTGTGTGTGTGTGTGTGTGTGTGTGTGTGTGTGTGTGTGTGTGTGTGTGTGTGTGTGTGTGTGTGTGTGTGTGTGTGTGTGTGTGTGTGTGTGTGTGTGAACTGTGAGGCTCAGATGGAGGAAAATCATAAAATCTTCAAGCGATGCCACCTACCAGACTCTGAGACAGCGGGCTCAATTTATGGAGAGGGAAAGAAAGAGGTGAGAGACCTGGAAATGGAAGGTGAGAAATCAGTAGAGAGTGTGAAGGTGTGGGACGAGGAGGATGGGGACAGGGAAGAGGGGTACGGAGGGAGAAAGAAAGAGTAGCTGAGAGAAATTCAAGGGCAAACATGGCAGCAGAGGAGGAGAAAAAAAGTGACAGGGCTCTAGTTTCTCTCTCTCTGTCCACGCTCTGACCTCCTCATCATGAGCAGAGAAAAGCCATCAGAAGGAGCTCATCTGTGCTGAGGCTTTACTGTGAAGTCATCCAACAGACCTTTTCATCACAAATCTAATTGTGCAAGAGAATAATGTCAAAGGTGAAAAATGTATAAGATCTCAGAACTTTTCAGAAAAGGTGCTGATGTTCTTCTTCTGTGGATGAAACAATGTTATCTGGACACTATGGTTGTATTCCAGCCGCAACAGCATGGATTTACTTAGTTACTTAACTTTTAGTTGTGTGGTTGAGATCAAAATGACCCTCTATTGCTATCGAGACTTGTGTTGTGTGCTATAGACAGACCGAGACAAACACCTGGCAAAGCACTTAAACCTGCCTCTGTTACCGCTAAGATGTTGCGGCTGGTAATGAATTATAATCATAGTGACAGGATATTGCTCGTTATTTATGCAGATGTTATGTCTCATAAGATCATCATACAATGATGCCACTTTTTTATTTTTTATTTGAACAACACTGCTTTATAAAGAACTAGTTATTACGAGTGCTTATTTTGATACCTGGTTAAATTCAAATTTAACTTTATTATCCAAATGAGGAGATTGCTGTTTGTATATAGTAAAATATAAAAATGTATATTGCTATCGCTACTTAAAAAATGTAAAGTTCATCAAAGTTTTGAATTTGCAAACAAAAGAAAGATCTCCACTTACGAGGATTTAGGGTGAAATGGGTGCAAATTAGATTTTTACCATGATCTCTTTGTCTTTCTCCGATCAGCTCGAGACCAAATCAGGAAAAGCAGCTGATGCACTGGATCCTCCGGACCTGAAGGTGGCACTGAAGAGGGAGCGTGAAGAGCACCAGCACCTCCTGGCCGATTCCTACGCAGCTGTGATGGACCTAACTAAACAGGTAAGTCGGAAGGTGACACGGACAGAGCAAACCGTGTTGGCAGATTTCCTCACAAAGAGATAAACCAGCTTTCGTTCTGTTTGAGCCAGTTATTTAATTTGTGTGTTGAATCAAGCGTTATGTTTTACTTGACAGCTTTCTACTGTTAAAATTTCTATTCCCGTTCCGTGCATCCATCCTCTTCCTCTGATGTTTTCATCTTCTTCTCGTCTTCCCGTTGTGACCCACCTACGGACCAATCAGCTCCAGATCGGGGAGAGGAACTGGGGCCGAGAGAAGCTGGAGCTGCTGGAGAGGTTCAGCCAGGAAAGAGCTCAGTGGGAGCAGAGACTGGGAGAGGCCACTGCGCAACAGGGGAAGGTGTGTGTGTGTGTGTGTGTGTGTGTCAAAAAATGTCAAACATAGAAAAGAGGTAAGGATTGAGCGTATCTTGGGTAATGGAATCTGAGAGGATGACTGTCTGAGATGAGAAGGACATCTAAAAAATATTCATTCATTGGATCAGATGTCTGTTTCTTGGTACACATTTTCTAGTACATATACTGTACATCTGATTTTTACAAAAGCCATAGCTAGTGAAATGAGGCTTCTTTCAGACTCACATTAGCATAACACCAAACAAAACAAAACAATGAAGATACTTTTTGTTTACCAGCTCCAAAATGCAGCATCATACCTCCATTTTTCTAACAATTGCGCAACATAACTCCATGAGCTGATATTCTGTCAGTTTACTTCAAACCAACTTCACATCCATCCGGGCCTCCTCCATTATATACACACAACCAAAAATAACTTGTAATGTATTAAAGTCAAAAGCAACACTAGAAATGTCAAACAAACTCAAACATTCAATTCAATTCAGTTTATCTTATATAGCCCAATATCACAAATTACGAATTTGTACACATACGACATCCCTGTCCCATGTCCTCACATCGGATCAGGAAAACCTCCCAAGAAATAGAAGAAGAAAAAACTTTTCACGGAGAAAAAAGAAAGTAACCTTCAGGAGAGCAACAGAGGAGGATCCCTCTCACCGGATGGACAAAAGCAAGAGATGTCATGTGTACAGAATGAAGCATTACAGAGTTACATAAACACATCCAATAAATATGACAGAATGTATGAATAATTCGTTGTAGGCATGGACCACGATCCTGACCGCCACAAATTATGAAACAGAAGGAGGTAGAGAGGGGGGCGGGGCGCATCAGTAGGGCCATGGCAGGAGGCCTGCTCACCAGGTAGGAGGTCGCCCCACCAGGCAGGAGGCATTAGAAACAGCCAGGTCCAATGGACCCAATGAAATATTAAGTCACAAAGACTCCGGGAAGAAGCAGAATTAGTAATGTGTGATGGAGAGATGAAAAATGTAACCATAAGGAGAGAGAAAAGATGAGATAGGTGCTCAGTGTATCCTAAAACGTCCCCCAGCAGCCTTTAAGCCTATATCCAGGGGTGCACATAACTTTTTCAGTGAGTTACTCAGGTGAGTACCGGGAGATGGTGTTTGGTACTCACTCCATATGTAGCGTCAGCTCACCTGTGTGCACGCATCACGGCTGAGCGATGCGCGCGCCGGCATTGGAGCTCTGCCGCACGCGAGCCGAGAAGAGTTATTGACGGGGGGGGGGGGGGGGGGCAGCCTATAAACCTATAGCAGCATATTTAGGGGCGGGACCAGGGGCATATTTAGGGATGGGACCAGGATAAAGCTGATTCAGCCCTAACTATAAGCACTATTAAAGAGGAAAGTCTTAAGTCTACTCTTAAATGTGATGACTGTGTCTGCCTCCCGGACTGAAAGTGGAGCATGTTACTCTTGTCTATAGGATGATCTTTTCCTCTTGGGATACTTTGACAAGTAACGACAGGTGTTGTTGCCATATTGTGATGAAGGAGTTACCTTCCTGTGGTCGGTCCAATCTGCTGATTATACACCAGGGCAGTCAGTGCCAAGCTGCTGCAACATGTCCGGGAGGAATTTCCTCAGTATTTTCCTCAGTAAGTGATAGTTCATTTTTTTTCTCCATAAAAACAAAAAAAAATTAAGATGTACACGACCGTTCAAAAGTTTGGGGTCACTTAAAAATGTCTTTATTTTTCAAAGAAAAGCACTGTTTTTTCAATAAAGATAACATTAATCAAAAATACACACTACATTGTTAATGTGGTAAATGACTATTCTAGGTGGAAACGTCTGGTTTCTAATGAAATATCTCCATAGGTGTATAGAGGCCCATTTCCATCAACTATCACTCCAGTGTTCTAATGGTACATTGTGTTTGCTAATCGCCTTAGAAGACTAATATCTGATTAGAAAACCCTTGTGCAATTATGTTAGCACAGCTGAAAACAGCTATGCTGGTGATATAAGCTATACAACTGGCCTTCCTTTGAGCTTGAAGTTTGAAGAACAAAATTAATACTTCAAATATTAATCATTATTTCTAACCTTGTCAATGTCTTGACTATATTTTCTATTCAATTTTCAATTCATTTGATAAATAAAAGTGAGTTTTCATGGAAGACACGAAATTGTCTGGATGACCCCAAACTTTTGAACGGTAGTGTACATATTCAGTCGGTCACTGCCCCATCATTTCTCCGCAATCTGCGGCGGTGCTGGTCTGAGGGTGTCTTTGCCTTTCTTTCACTGCTCCTCTGGTCCATCTCCCTCTTTTCCTTCCCTCCTGTCTGTTGCGTAAGAACCCGTCTCACTCCTTCTCTTAACTCCTGAGCCCCAAGTCCCCCAATTGGGAGAGTTTTTGGACATTGTAGTTAAACTGTCTAAAACATGATAATAAACATGAGCAAATATATTGATGTTGGACATCAAATTAAAGAAGACAACTTGGGCTACAAGTATCAGTGAGCCATTGCAACACAACTCAAACTGAAATAATAATTAAAATATTAAAGCTGCAAGCAGCGATGAACGGGTCCTCTACCTGCTTCGCACGTCGGGGGTGCCGGCCAGACGCCGGCCCCCTCGGCCGAGAGTGCATGCACGGCGTTCGGGCGTTTGACCGTTTGTCACGCGACACTAATTTTACTTTGCTAGTCGGTGGCGCTTTGACTCTGAGTGAAAAAAGGCTTGTTGATATCCTCAGGCCGTGAATTCCACGTGAAGTCTAGACCTTGTCATGTAAACTACATGTGAATGTGATTCAACGTGTCGCTACGAGCTCCACAGGGAAGCATCATCAAGGTCTTAGGTCTATTCTGGTATATTTTGAGAGGGATCTGAATAATCTGCGAGGAGCAGTGTATAAAAGTAAAAAACATGTAACTTCCTAGTGCCACTAGTTGGCGCTACGACCAGAATCTAAAATGTGCATATGGATGTCTTCAGGGACAGTATGTCATGAGGTATGAGAAATATGGAGCAGATTACATAATGTATGGCTGAGTTACAACAATGTCAATTTTCATGGCGAATGGCGTTTCTTTGCCGGTCCGGCAAACGCACAAAGTTGAATATTTCTGAAATCTTTCAAGGCATTTTCAAGACAAAGGTCTCACGACCATACTGACCAAGTTTGGAATGAATCGGCTTTAAGCTCTAGGAGGAGTTAACAGTTTAACAACTGCCCAAAACATGGAAAAAGGCTAAAAAAAGGCTAAAAATGCCGATATTTAGGGATTTATTGTAGCGCCCCCTAATGTTCAAATATTATGAAAAAATTAGAGTACTTTAAGGGATGTCATGTGAGCATAGTCCGGTAAATTGGTGAGGATTGGCCAATTAATTTTGAAGTTAGGTGTCTTTAAATATCAGGCCACACCCTTTAAATGTTCATTGGTCTATATTCTCTGAACGCAATGAGATATCAACAAGATCTTCAGTAGTTATGATGACATTGAACCAATAATGGATCCCAGAAATTTTCGGATGAATCGGACAAAGCGTTTTGGAAAAAAGTGAAAACAATATTTTTTTACAAAATTCAAAATGGCGGAAAATCTAAGTAGGCGCATTTGATGGCCACCATGAACTTATTTGTAGAGCAGGTCCAGGTGAACCTGTATACCAAATTTCAAGTCAATCGGTCATTGTTGCAAAAAGTTATTTGCTTTCTACCTCAAGGGGGCGCTTAACCCTTGTGTTGCCTTAGGGTCATTTTGACCCGAATCAATATTACACCCTCCCCCCGCCTTTGGGTCATTTTGACCCGATTCAATGTTTCACCCTCCTGTTACCTTTATATTTACTAACATATTTTACCCTTTGGGTTCAATTTGACGCCAGCAATTAAAACCTCCAGAAAATTATTAGAATTTATATTGTTTTCCAAGTTTAAGTGTGAGGCACTTTATGTTTGTTTGTTGACTACCGAAAGAACACCGACATTAAACATTGAATGGGGTCAAATTAATCCTAAGGCAGGGGGAGGGTGTAATATTGATTCGGGTCAAAATGACCCTAAGGCAACACAAGGGTTAAGAGAATTTTTTTTATAAACAAATTACAAAAACTAAAAAATCATAAATATTTCACGAGTTCTGATATGCGTGTGAAATTTCACTTGGTTGCGGTATGAGGTGTGCGGCCAGTCGACGTTTGATTGGAGAGAATAAGAAAAATAATCCTTTGAAAAACAATAGGTTCCTCTACGACAAAGTCGATGAGGACCCTAATAATCATAATTTTGTCAGGAGTCGGCCCACTCAGAACGTTTCTGGAGCTAGTGACATGTAGCTCCGTGCTATCGTAAAAAACGAGATGTTAGAATGCAAGAGGACTTCACACAAATTCTAAATATCTTTACAGAATCCTTCTGCACCAAAGTATCACGGAGATGGAGCCAAATAACACAGAAATATTAATCGCAGCCAGCAAATTTAACTTACTTTTGTTCTTTAGGGGAAGAAAATGATTTTCTCCTATGAATTCAAGCTGGCATGTGTTCCGTGTGTGTATCTGTCCCATTAAAAACCAGGCAGACCTTTGGGGAGTACGTCAAAGTCAGCTGTCAGGAAGTTCAATTTCAGCGAATCGGATTTCACATTTCAAATCTGGCGACGCCTTTCTGTCTCCTATTGGCTCACAGTGCTGTCAATCTTGTCTTTCTTGGTACCAATCGATTCTATTGGCTCTAAGGATTTCAATGACTTGTCGTTTTTTTAAATCCGCCCTTCCCCGTCAGAGATATTTGCGTGCGCAACAGCTGCGCAGCGACAGATCCAAAAAACGGCTTTACGCGCAGCACGCACGCGCACAGCACCACTTTGTTTGGTCGTTTTTTATCTTTGGTTTACTGTTTTAAAGCCACATAATCATGTATTTGGATGTATTGAACACCAAGAGTAAAAGTGAAAGTGAAATAAATGGTTTGGTACATGAGAAAAGTCAAATGGCACAGATGGTGCTCCAATGTGCCCAAATGCACATTTTAGAGACCTCGCCTAAATTCTCTTTACGAAAAACTCTCCAACTATTGTTCTGCTTTATTTTTTGTAAGTCATACTTTGCAGAGAGACTGTTCACAAATTGTGTTATTATCTGGGTGATTGTAGGCCTTTGCTGTGCACCCATCCAGGAGATATTCATCCTGAAACTTCTATTTTCATAGTCTGTGGTCTGCAGTTCAGTGAGTTGCGGGTCAGATGTTCATCAGTGTATCTGCACAACGAATCACATTATCTGCAGATGTCCCTTACCCCTCTTCCACTCTGTCTCTTTCCTCTGAGGGGAAATGAGAGTGTGAGATCACCTCAAGTGTAAAACCAACTGACTCAGCATCACTGTGTGTGTGTGTGTGTGTGTGTGTGTGTGTGTGTGTGTGTGTGTGTGTGTGTGTGTGTGTGTGTGTGTGTGTGTGTGTGTGTGTGTGTGTGTGCGTGCGTGCGTGTGCTCGCGCTGTCTGCCACAGATAGATTATACTTGTCAGTCTTCACTTCCTCCTGCCAAAACAGCTCCAGATGAAGTGGATGGCTGTGAGATGAATGTGTCTACAGTAAATGTCTGCCAGGGTGTAAAAATTAAATCAAATGCTAATAATATGTAAAAACAATAATAATAGTTATGTGGTAAAACATTTTCGTTCTCAAAGTCATCAGGCAGCGAGTCCTCTGCAGACACAGCCGTCACGAATGGAACAGGATTACAACGGTAACAATTTATACATATTACCTCATTTTGAATTAATGCTCTTTATTAGCTAAATGCTAAAAGGCTTCATGAACGAGCGTCATCTTGACAAGCAGAGCATAACTTTTACTTCTCTTTTCTCCTCTTTCAATGAAAAGAACAAAATCCACGTCAGAGCTGGACAGCCCAGAAGTCAATGGGAGAGCCAATCAGGAGGAGAGAATTGAGTTTGCTGTCCCAGAGCTGCGTGACCTCACCAGGAAGAACTGGACCTACCTAACCAACGAGGTGAACAAGTTGTGATTTCATGCAATTACTGGTTTAAAATGTGTAGTTAATTGCGATGTATTTGCTTTGATGTGTTTGCCAAGACCAGTGAAACAAAGACTAGTTTTAAAGGTTACACAATTTGAATAAGAATTGTCACAATATCTGTTCTCTCCTCAAACTGAAGACAGCATAGAAATAGAAATATACTGATCACTATTTCATATTGGTTGTTCTTGTCCCTACTCTCTCATCCCAGACCCCAGAGGTTGGAGACACCTGTAAAACCTGGGACGGTCCCAGCGGCTCTTGCAGCAGCTTAGTAGGATCAGAACTATATCTGGAGACTGTCCAGAGGAGCTACACAGCTCCAGACCGCACTGGCATAAGGATCTACTACAGCCCTCCTGCGGTAAGGCGCATGGAGCACCAAAGAAGGAGCCAGGAGGCCAAAGAGCAACAGCAGGCCCAGAACGGGAGCTCCTCCCTGGGAGTGAGTGAGCCAAACGTAGGCATGGCTGCTGTGGGAGCACTTGCTGTTCAGCCGCAGCAACCATCCTGCTTTTCATCCTCGTACGAGCAGTGGCTGAGCTCGCTGTCCAAGCAGCACAGGGAGCTGCTAGAGAGCAAAAGTGGCTGCATCGGCGGTTCGATCCTAAGCATCACCGGCAATGGCGTCGCCGGCTCAGACGTTGGGATGGCGCCCTCGTCAGCTTTCCACGACCTTGAGATCGGGGAGATTTCCGCCAATTTGAGTGATGACATGAAAGAGATGACCAACTGTGTTCGCCAGGCCATACGCTCTTCCTCTCTGGAGAGGAAATCCTCCAAGGAACCTGGAAGTCAGGTAGATTTCATAGTCCAACTATATTGTTTCGTCCTTTCTTGTTTAAAAAAAAATAGGCAATAATGTGAATCATACTTATATTATATTATTATTATTATTATTATTATTATTATTATATTATATTAACACTAAGCATTCTCCATTTTTTCCATTTCTACCCACAGGTGGTGGGCATGTCCACCAGGTCCACGCAGACTGCTGCGCAATCTGTCAGTATTGGGCTTCAAACCGGCAACCTTCCCGGCAGCAGAGGGTCGGGGTTCTACTCCAAAGCCTGGTCTCCTCGCCCCTCGACAACAACCACTTCCTCGCTAGTGTCTGCCCGAACCCGGCAGATATCCACGTCCCTGGACAAGGTTCACAGTCGCGTCGACAGGCCTTGCTGTTCACCCAAGTATGGATCACCAAAACTGCAACGCAGAGTGTCTTCTGGTAATTAAAGTTTGTTCTATGGCCTCTAAGATCCATTGTGGAGAAGAAGAAGGAAAAGGAAACATCTGACTGCTCTGTGTTTAGGCTCCACCTCCAGATTGGAGGGGAGTTCCTCTTCTAGGGACCGGAGCCTGTGGAGCCTCCAGCAAAGATCCATCGGTGGAGGAGGAGGAGGTGGAGCAGGAGGAGCAGGAGGAGCAGGAGGAGCAGGAGGAGGAGGAGGCTCAGCCTGGGCTCGCTCCACCACCACAAGGGACAGCCCCGTCCTGAACGGCCTCACTGACGGCCTCTCCAGCCTCTTCAGTGTGGTCGAACACTCTGGAAGCACAGAGTCGCTCTGGAGGGGGGATGGAGGTAACTGTGTGAAAATGTAACCCTTGACACGTGATGAAAAGAAATGATGAAATAATTCACAATTTCAGGGTCAGGGTCGAGGGTTGATGCTAGCGCACTGAGACACTTGATTAGAATGGAGACGTTTTAATAGTAACCTGTGGTTATCCTGCACATGTCAAAATGTTGGCTGTATAAAAAGTTTTTATGTCACCCAGTGTTATTTAGTCAGGTCTTTGTCAGCATAGTTAATTTATTACCCTTATTGTATTACTGCACACAGTGCAATGCATTAGTATTTTTTCTTATACACTTGATATTTTTATTATTCTTGTGTTGTTGTAGTTTACTTTTTCTATTTTAGTTTACTTATTTTACTTAATTTATCTTACTTCTTTGTTCGGCTTTTTCTATTTTGCACTCATTATTACTTCTTATAAACTATATATTTATTACTAAATATGATTAAATTATTGTTTATTTTGTTGTTATTGTTTCTTTGTTATTCCATGGTAATCCTTGATCCCTGGCATAATAATTTCCTTTTGGAATTAAAAATTAAACATGTTATCACTCTTATTTTATGTTAAACTCAAGTGGAGCGCAGTCTTAGTCCTGAGTTATCTTTTTTGAGCATTCAGCACCCATCAACACACACTTATATATGTGAGATACAAATCAAAATTTGAACATTGTTTTATCTGAAGTAAAGTCTCTAAACTAAAACACATTCAGTTAACAGTATTATAAAACATAGCAAACTCTTAACTATTCATGGTTCATCAAAACTGTACATTTGTTATTTAAAACATTTACATATTTTAAATTTGAAGTCGTGTCCTCAAGGTTTTGTCTAAAATACTTCTTGAAACTTTACAATCTTGCTTTTGCAACAATGTGTGAAATCCAATCAATCCTGGAAACCACCATTTTTGTCTTCAATCCCTGTTCGCAATTAGGAGCCAGCCAGGAAGCCAGTCCAGCTCGACAGTCTCCTGCTGCAGGAAAATCCACCAGCGCACCGGTCTGTGGATCTGACCCCAGCTCTCAGCGGTACGGAGGCCTGGACCAGGAGTTCTTCAGGAATGTCTGCAGCAGCAGCAACCAAGACCCAGGAGGAGTCACCCTGTGTGAGGAGAGAGCTCCAAGAGACCCCAGTGGCAGCCCCGGGGGTTTGTCTGTCTTGGGAAGTTATGGCGGCTTGGATGAGCCCAAGCTGGAGTGCGTGGCAGTCGGGATCGGGGGATTTGGATCGCTGGCCACATGCAACGACAGCGTGACCAAGATCGTCAATAAGAGGTTCATGAGACAGACGGCCGGCGAGGAGATGGTCGGTATCATGGGAGGAGGGAAGGAAACAGTGGGCAATGCTGGCGCCGTTGCAGGATCTTGGACAGAGGTGCGGCCACTGGAAATGTGTTTTTATCATGAACTGTAATTAGGACAATACCAGTGGTTGTTTTTACGTAACATTCACTGTACATCATAGCTTTTGTCAACAATTTATCTGGGTTTTAGAAAGTTCTAGTAGAACAGTGTTTTTTCCGTTTTAAATTTTTGTATTACGTATTTCTGACTGTTTCCATTAATTTCAATACCATATGAAAATCAATTGGACTTTAAACCTAAACTGTCGTTGCTCATGTTAGCTAACTGTCAACACGAACTGACCAGACTGGAACACACTGGGTTCAACATAATGCCCAAATCTTATTTGTTATGGGGTCAACAAACACAGCTAAAACTAGAATGGGCACTCGGTAGAGCGCATACCTTCGCATATCACAAGATTGGACATTGAATTATGAACATTTTGGCATTATTTGCATGCCAATTGGATATAAATTGACTGAGGTAAAAAGAAGATGTTGACCTTTTCATGACCTTGACCATGACCTTTGACCCGATCGATCCCAAAATCTAATCAAATGGTCCCCGGATAATAACCAATCATCCCACCAAATTTCATGCGATTCAAGAAGATTTTGACCTTTTTCATTATCTTGACCTTTGACCCGATCGATCCCAAAATCTAATCAAATGGTCCCCGGATAATAACCAATCATCCCACCAAATTTCATGCGATTCGGTTTAATACTTTTTTACTTATGCGAATAACACGCATACAAAGAAATAAATAAACTAGAATGGGCACTCGGTAGAGCGCATACCTTCGCATATCACAAGATTGGGCATTGCATTATGAACATTTTGACATTAGTTGCATGCCTATTGGATAAAAATTTACCGTGCGATGGTAAAAAGAAGATTTTTACCTTTCCATGACCTTGACCTTTGACTCGATCGATCCCAAAATCTAATCAAATGGTCCCTGGATAATAACCAATCATCCCACCAAATTTCATGCGATTCGGTTTAATACTTTTTGAGTTAGGCGAATAACACGCATACAAATAAATACACGGCGATCAAAACATTACCTTCCGCATTTTCAATGCGAAGGTAATAAGTGGAAACAGATAGGTGCCTGAGATGGTAAATATAGAAAAATAGGCACTGCATTATGAAATGGTCCTCAAAACAGAAGTTGTAGTTGAGAGGATCAATTTTGCCCTTGTCTGGTCTTTTTTTAAAGTTAAAATATATGTTCATAATATAATGTGAAAAATAAGATGTCTACATACCTGAGTTTTTGATTAATAACACATCTTTCCATTTCCCAGGATGCACCCTGTGACTGTGCTGGCCAGTCCTCCTCCTGCCTCACCCGACCATCGAGAGCAGCAGCTCGCCATTCGGTCGGCCAGTGCAAGCACCGCACACAAGAGTCTCAGGCGGCAACCGAGGAGAAGGTGGACACCTGCAACGAGTGACGACCTCTTAAAAGACACACAACACACACACACACACACACACACACAATCAACACTGACTTCACACTTGTCACTGCCATGAAAGCGCATCACAACACATCAGCAAATGTACACGTAGACACATACAACCTGCCACACAGGTGCACTGCCAAACATCACGCCACACTGCTCGCACACTGCAAGACCCACTGCCACATGCACACATTCACAACACTCGTCTTGGACTGTACCATTCTGATGCCAAGGACAGGGAGGACAGAAACTCAGAGCCAGCGACAGATCCAACCATCACAAAACCTACCAGCATGACATAAAACACACACAATCTGACACGTAAACAAGAACAACTCTACAAAAAAAAACTACGATGCCAGGACCAGATCTACTAACCTCCCCTGCCCCCCTTAACAGAATAAGCTGTTTTGAAATATCAAATCTACCTTGATGATGTCGTCTTGCCACCATGTTGTCGGACAAGAAGCCATGTTGGATTTACAGATGAGCAGAGGAGGAAAAAAGGACATTGTCCCAGTTTGAGTATGTGTTGAAAGTGCATGTGCTACTTTGAGGGCCACAGTGTAAAACTGTAGAGGAGACACCTGTCAAAGCTGGAAAGATCTTCCACATCTGAAACCATCAATCTAAGATGATTTCGCCCTGAACTTTGTCGTCAATAATATTCCAGTGAGTGTTTCCAACAGGGAACTGACAACGCCACCTTCTGATTACACGTCTGTGTCATGCAGCCTGGTATTCAATGGTCCTCATGTTACAGCGGATCGCTAACGGAGACATTTGAGTTTCACTGGACTACAAATCCTAGCATGACCAGACTTGGACTCCATTGATTGATGGACTGGTCAGCTCTGCAAATGAGACCATACAACTGATTTGAGTGGACCTCCTACAAGTTGCTGCGTAGTAGCAAAACGAGACAACAAAAGGCTCCCAAGGCTTGTTTAGAAGAAGTAACTGGCCATTATGCTCACAGAAGGACTTTGGCCGCAAACACAGGGACGTTTTGTGGCATCGTAGTCATGATTACTAAACCATATATATATGAAAAAAAAACAACAACAAAAAAACACTTCGTGACGTTTCCTGATTGGAAAAATAATAGTTCTGGTTTCAACCTGTTACAGCAGGAAGAAAGTGCCTGTTCGTTTTCCTATTTTGAGATATTTCTTAACTGATGTCAAGATTCATCCTTAACCCTTAGATGTTCTTTAACCTAAGAGCGCATCTGCAGTCTTTGACTTGGCATTGGATTGAGGTGCACTGATAGGACGTTTTTAACTTATTTAACCAGTTTTTCAGAGGGCCTCAACAACGAGTTTGGCATCATGCTACAAAGCATTATGCTCAAAGCCAAAACATAGAAAGGATTCCAATTCACTCCATTCTGTAAAGAAAGTACAGAACATCGAGGTGGTTTCCACTAAATATCAATGTCACGGAATCTGAGTTACGTAATTAAGAACTGTTTAAAAAACTTGAATGATATTGACCCGATGTCTGTCAGCGTAATCGGTGCATCCCAACCCGGTCATGCTTCATGGCCTCAGATACGAGGCGTGTCTAAACTCCAAATGCTCATCGTCCAGAAACACTCACTAACTCTAAACAGTGTCCATGGAGAATTCAGATGCATTCCTTTTATTAAGAGTCTTTCCCAGATGTGTATGTGTGTAATTTGTATATATGTTTAGTCATCGAATTATCAATGGTATGTTGTACCAGTGCATCATTTCTAGGACTAGTGAAAGGGATAATATTTTAAATACTTCCTCTTTTCTCTCCGCTCTCCTCTCACGCACAACTGTCCTTGTGTATACCGCCGGTGTAGCTACTCTACGAATTGCATACACAATTTGACGAATTTAGCATTATAATGTGATCTTGGTGAACAACAACAAGCTAGGAGCTGTCCATTTGAAGCCAGAGTACTGAATGCACCGAGTTTTTACTTTTTGAGAAATACATCCAAGACAGTCAGATCCAACGATATGAAATGTCTTCAATAGGTTCTCCGCAGACTAAAGAGACGTAAAAGACGTGGGATACTGACACAATGGTCTTACTGGTGAATTGAAATTGTAAAACAATACTGTAACTGAAAACAATTCTATTTGAAAGGATTTTTAAATTCCATTTCTTTCTCCATGTTGTGTTTCTAATCAAATAATAGATATTCAAAGTGCCTGTCGGATCAGCTCACACCAAAACTGGACTCCATAAAAAAAAATACACACACAAAAAAACACAGCAGGCCTTTTTTTTAAATGAGTGAGATTGTTTTTATGCACATAATTGCGATCAGGCTGTACTAAGCAAAGCTAGAATAAAGTACTGTACCACAGTGGAGGACAAAACAGATGGTTTACAGGTATAGTAAAGTATAGTATATGCACACTATACTAACTTTTTTTATACCAAGGGTATTTCTGGAAAGTAAATTATTTCTAGTTTTGTTTATTTTATATGGATGTTTTTACTGATTTATAAGCCTGTTGTTTCGATTATTTCTACTTATCATGGTGATACTTAGTGTGACATCTGCTTGAATTGAGTCTCAGCTGCAGTCTGAGCATTTTTCTCCATCTCTGCACACCATTTAATGACTCAGCAGTGACTCAACAGTTTAAAATAGGGCATTACAGTGCATGAATTTAAATAACACAGTGAGGAAAACCCAAAAGGCGGCCACCTGTCTCCACTCAGACCCTTGACGCTAGTAGAAAACCAATGATCTGAAACCATCCACCGCTTCAAAAGCTAGACAGATAGATATCGGACCAAAATTATACAACAGGTTGTTTTCGCCAAATGGTCTGATTGGTTAAAGACCACATGAAATCATATAACCTCAATAAAATGATACACATCCATTCCTGTTCACATCTAACAGGAAGCGTTGAAGTTACCTCACAACTATTTGACCACAACAGTCAAAAATGGAGGGAAACAGCTCGCTAAGACGCTAACACGCTAACTGTTCACTTAGCAAAGCGCTGACCTGTGCGTCAGAACTAGCTTTTCCCGACTGGGAAAAATAAAACATTTTGAGGGTAAAATACCACACCTGCAGCTTAATCCACTTTTATTCTGCTTCTCTATTGTTATGTTTGCTACAATTATTCAAAATGTGGCAAAATAAACTGCTTCTGTGTGGCACTAGCATGGTTAGCTGTTTGCATTTGTTACACACAGCAATGAATGCTAATGTTGCTAACATTTTTAAATGTGACGTTCCTAGTCAAGAGGTCTGGCACATTTCAATTCAGATTTACAATCAACAACCAATGAAGATATAAAACACTTGACTACAGGCCTTAATAGGTTTGAATCAAAATTGGTAACGATACATTTGACACTTCGCAAATATTAGCCTCTTATGCTAATGACTTCCTGCACAAATTACAGCACACTCTGCATGTCAAGACATTTCATAGCTGACTATCTGGCCAACATGTTATTATCTACACAAAATAGTTCAAACAAGTTAGTAGCCTAATGTCACGGTAAGAGAGACATTTAAAAAACACTGAATACATTTTTCCATACGTTTGGTGTCCCCATTTTGTCTGCGTAAATAAATAAATACAAAAAAGAGCTGAAGAAGTTAATTCACGGTACATTACTGTAATGCAGTACAGTAATGAAATTATCTCCCACCACACATCAGGATGAGTGGCTAAACCCACAAAGGAATCAACCCTGATATTAGGTCTGGCACTATTTCCGTTTTTGGATAATAACCACAGAATTTGTCATAGTAAAGCTAAAATCGATCACAAATTCAAACATGTAACATGTAAAACAGCAACCAAATGCCAGTATATATATATATATATATATTGATTTATTTGTGGGAACACTAAAAACAACAAAACCAGACAAAAACCTGGTGAGTAGATGAGATAAAAGAAAGCATTCTGTAGAAGGAGGTAGACCTTGGTAAGTGATGACAATATGGCAAAGTGAGATTATTATTATTAATTGAAACCAAAATAAAAGCACAAACCTGTTAAATCTCTATTAGAGAACTGTTAGCATAATTTGCTAAAACAATTGTCATTTTATCATTCATATATTCAGTACAAATATTAATGTGAAAGTCCCTATTGTGGCCCAGCTCTATGACACGAGTGAAACAAGAATTATTGATTGTGAGAAAGACTCTTGCACTTTTTACACCATTATATCAAACTCTGAAACGTTCATTAAGTAACACGACAATAAGATACACATGTATCTTTAACGTTACGGTGCATCAATTCAATTCAGTTTATTTGTATAGCCCATTTTCACAAATTACAAATGTGTCTCAGAGTGCTTTACAATCTGTACATATAAGACATCCCAGTCCCATCACTCTTAATGTGAACGTTACTTTGTGCCTCACCTCTGCAAAGAGTTCTGGCTTGAATTTAAACACAAATTTGTCTGCAACTATTTGACTGCATGAGGGTTGATTACATCTTGAGTTAAGATCAGATGTCTTAACATGTAGAATGATCTGTCTTTGCATACATTTTTGATTGTCGTCCTCCTTAACATACATTTTGACTGACCATATGTGCAGCATACCCATAAGGCACCTCAGTGTCAGGAGTATAGTATGACTTAGGAAAAAAAATAGTTTTGCTTTAGTGTGACCAGACCTCCAAATGGTTACAATTTCGGACCAAGTTTATATTTTGGTATGAGCCAACCTCCAGTCTTGTGTCGAAACATCACGTTTTTTAGACATGATACGATAGACGGCTGCAGCACACATTGAGGCTGTGGATAAAACTGCCACTGTTGTTTTGACGTTGGGACTCATTTCATATTAGAGGACACAAACTAAATACAGGACAACGTTTCATGCTTTTGCTGATTTGAACACGTGAAATAATTTGTTTATAATGCTTTAAAACTTGTGATTTTTCCTATAGTAACATCTGATGTGACGTATAGCTGGAAATACACCTCACAGCTCCTTTTGGTATCTCACATGGATGTATTTTCACCAGCATAAGGGTCAAAACGCTCTCCAACCTCGATGTCATTGATCAGTTCTGCCTCTCCGGCCTTTCCACCTGCCTGCCAGGTGATTATATTTGCTCTGCCCCCTCAAGGTACAAGTACCAGACATAGCAGCCAATGATAGACAGTTGTATAGGTCACACATCCTCACCAGCCAATAACTGATGACCTCTTACAGGTTGCATGGCACAAACCACGAGTCTCGTCGTTCCCTGTGTGTCTCTCAGCCTGTTGCCTGAAAAGCAGCCTTTTAAATGTGTTTTCATTCCATTCATATGATCATTACATCCTGGGAACATGTTAATTAATTCTTTGCTGTTCATTACCTAGAGACTGCCTGTATATTGCTTTATATAATCTGCTCTTGTCTTTTTATAATGCCTGTTTTCTTGAATAAAAGGAGAATACAATGAATGACAAAGTAAATAAAGGAAATGTGGTCCCCCCCACCCCGCCCCCTTGTATATCAAATTGGAAAAGAAAGAAAAGTACTATCTCTCTTCTCTTGTTTCTTTGAGAACAGCTGAATGTCAACAGCTGATCCGAACCAGGTCGCTGTGGAAGTATGTAGCTCTCTCCCTGTATAGACCACACATACCCATTTATTCTGTACATAGGTGCATTTTCAAGCTGACGAAAGCAAAAACAAAGGGCAGCAAACGTTTAACGATTGAGTTGAGGACATTTGATCAAAGTGGATTTTTTAAGTGGTTGAGGATTTAAAGTTTGTTCTTTTTTCTCTGACCGATGTAGCTTGTAAAACAAGATATTATAACTGCCTTCTGTTTGTCATAACATTTACAAATAAATAATTGTTGGAATTTAGTGTGGTTGGCATTCTTGTCATTTTGGTACATATTGAGCTCAGGTAAAATGACCCAATTTTTCCCAGCTGTACTCTACCGCCTTTGAAAACAGATTAGTGGCTATAAATTGAATATAGGGAACTAAATCAGTTTGGTTCATGTTGCGGCCATCACTAAAAGTAACCAACGGTGACAGTTGTTCGTAGACGGGCAGCAGCAGTCCTCAGTGTAAATCTCCGTGAGATGCCTCGGCTGTGAAAATTATTATTATCTCCATGAATACAGGAGACCTAACTCATCAAGTTGAGTGGACAGATGGTGTTTTTTTGCGAAGCACTTGGAAAACACAATATGGAAGATAGAATTACCAAGTAATTCGGGAGTGCTCCCTTTCCCCTCTTAAGCAGCCAGAACTGTAGACTTAACAAACTCTGTAATTGATTATAATTTTTTAAGGGAAGCTATATAATATTTTTTTCCGTGTTTGTCTTGAATCCCCAAATGGCTCTTCAAGTGAAATGAAGCTGGTATGTTTTGGAAAATCTGTAAAGATAGGAGAGAGACAATGAGAAGAACATTGAATATTACATTACATTACATTACATGTCATTTAGCAGACGCTTTTATCCAAAGCATTTCAACCTAGAGTACAAACTAAGAACAACAAGAATACAGGAAGTAACATTTCCTCAACAAAGTCGAACTTCAAAAGTACCATAAGTAAGTGCTATTTAAGTGCCACTGTAGTGCAAATCTGTGTTTTAATCCAGATATAGTCGGAAAAGGTGTGTTTTCAGTCTCCGGCGGAAGATGTAGAGACTTTCTGCTGTCCTGATGTCAGTGGGGAGCTCATTCCACCACTGAGGAGCCAGGACAGCAAACAGTCTGGATTTCGAGTGGTTAGCTCGAGGTGGAGGAGTCACAAGTCGATTGGCTGTTGCCGAGCGGAGCGAACGTGCCGGGGTGTACGGTGTGACCATATCCCGGATGTAGACGGGGCCCGATCCGTTCAGAGCACGGTCCGCCAGAACCAGTGTTTTGAAGCGGATGCGAGCAGCCACCGGTAACCAGTGGAGAGCGCGGAGGAGCGGAGTGGTGTGGGTGAATTTCGGGAGGCTGAAGACCAGTCGAGCTGCTGCATTCTGGATGAGCTGCAGAAGTTGGATGGCCTTAGCAGGTAGACCAGCCAGGAGGGAGTTGCAGTAGTCAAGGCGTGAAATGACCAAAGCCTGGACCAGAACCTGTGCCGCCTTCTGAGTAAGAAGAGGACGTATTCTCCTGATGTTGTGCAGCATGTACCTACAGGAACGCGTTGTCGCAGTGATGTTGGCCGTCAGGGAGAGTTGACTGTCTAGTGTCACCCCGAGGTTCCTGGCAGTCAGGGTAGGGGCCAACACAGTGCTGTTGAAGGTGGTAGTCAGGTCATGGGTGGGGGAGCCTTTCCCTGGAAGGAATAGTAGCTCGGTCTTGTCAGGGTTGATTTTCAGGTGGTGAGCAGACATCCACTGAGAGATGTCGGTCAGACAGGCAGAGATTCGCGCCGCCACCTGTGTTTCGGCCGGTGGAAACGAGAAGATCAGTTGGGTGTCATCAGCATAGCTATGGTAGGAGAAGCCATGCGAACGAATGACAGAGCCGAGAGAATTTGTGTACAGAGAGAAGAGGAGGGGACCCAGGACGGAGCCTTGAGGAACCCCAGTAGTGAGAGGACAAGGATCAGACACAGATCCTCTCCAAGTTACCCGGTAAGTGCGGTCGTTAAGGTAGGAAGAGAAAAGAGCGAGTGCAGTGCCTGAGATCCCCAGTTCCTGAAGAGAAGAGATAAGGATCTGGTGGTTCACGGTGTCAAATGCTGCAGAAAGGTCTAGAAGGATAAGGACAGAGGAGAGAGAGGCTGCTCTAGCAGTGTGAAGCTGCTCAGAGACAGCAAGGAGGGCAGTCTCTGTTGAGTGGCCGGCCTTGAATCCAGACTGGTGAGGGTCAAGAAGGGTGTTACTGTGGAGCTAGGAGGACACTTGGTTAAAGATAGCTCGCTCCAGAGTTTTGTAGAGAAAAGGAAGAAGAGAGACCGGTCTGTAGTTGCTGACTTCAGACGGGTCGAGCGTGGGTTTCTTCAGGAGAGGGTTGACTCTTGCCTCCTTCAGAGAGTTGGGGAAACAGCCAGTTGAGAGGGAGCTGCATAAGATGGGTGAGAAAGGTCAGAAGGTCAGGAGCAATAGCTTGGAGAATGGGAGACGGGACGGGGTCACGGGTGCAGGTGGTCGGTCGAGCGGAGGTCACCAAGCTAAGAACTTGATTGGGAGACAAGGGGGTGAAAGAGGAAAGAGAGGGGGATGAAGAAGTTAGTGTTGGTGAGGTGATAGAAGATGGATTAGTAAAGGAGGAGCGTATGTCGTCTATCTTGTTTGTAAAGTAGTCAACAAAGTGGCTCGGCAAAAGGGTGGAAGGAGGAGGGGGACAGGGGGGATCAAGGAGGTTGGAAAAGATAGAGAAGAGTTTTTTGGGGTTAGAGAAGGAAGACTGAATTTTGGTCAGGTAGAAAGAGCTTTTGGCTGCAGAGATAGAGGTAGAGAATGAGGAGAGGAGAGATTGATAGAAGAGCAGGTCTTCCGCTTGATTCGATTTGCGCCATTTCCTTTCCGTCGCTCGCAGGGTGGCTCTCTCGGCGCGCACCGAGTCCGACAACCACGGAGCCGGAGAGGATTTCCGAACCGGTCGTGTCTTAAAAGGACAAAGAGAATCAAGAGATGAAGACAGGGAAGAGAGGAGAGTGTCTGTGGCAGAGTTAGGCTGCATGAGTGAGAAGCAGTCAGTTGAGGGGAGAGCAGATAGGACAGAGGAGGCCAGAGAGGATATGTGTGGGTCATCAGTACCAGAGAGTGAGAGAGAGTAAGAGATGAAGAAGTGATCAGAGACATGGAGAGGAGTTACAGTGAGGTTAGAGGTAGAGCAGCTTCTAGTGAAAATATAGTCAAGGTGGTTGCCGGCTTTGTGAGTAGGAGGGGAGGGACTGAGTGAGAGGTCAAAGGAAGACAATAAGAGTAATAGATCACATGACTTCTGTCTGGATGTTGAAGTCACCCAGAAGGAGGAGCGGGGGGCCGTGTTCCGAGAAGTTCGATAGGAGGACGTCTAGCTCTTCCAAGAAATCTCCCAAAGAACCAGGGGGACGGTAGAGAACAACAATGTGTAGTTGAACCGGATGAGTAACCGTCACAGCATGAAACTCAAAAGTCAGTGGGATAAAGAGTGGAAGCGGGTAGGGAGAGAAACACCATTTGGGTGAGATGAGTAAACCTGTACCTCCACCCCGACCAGAGGGTCTGGGGGTGTGGCTGAAGGAGAAGGCAGAGGAGAGAGCAGCCGGGGTAGACGTGTTGTCTGCTGTGATCCAGGTCTCAGTGAGAGCCAGGAAGTGAAGCGACTGCTCCATGGCAAAGCCAGAGATGAAATCGGCCTTGCGGTTGGCTGACTGACAGTTCCAGAGGCCTCCTGTGACCAGGTGCTGGGTGTGAGTAGAACGGGTAGGAAGGATAACAGAGGAGGGGTTCCGGTACATGAATGGACGAGTCCTATAGCAACTACGAGTAGAGATATGCACAGGTATGGAAAATACACACATATTCACAAAATGGGGAAATACTCAGCCACCCACGAAGACTCCAACGGAAGACTCCTATGTCTTTGTCCACCGAGTCTTTGTCCTCCGAGTCTCGCTGACGCTAAAGACCCGATCCGGTTATGAGCCCAAGTTGGTGCCAATTACCTCCAGCCGCGTTGACACTGGCCGTTGGTATTCAAATGACACTCAGTTGAAACCAGGTCCAATCAGTGAAGATTCAGGTGTCGGGACACAGGAGATGAGCGCTCGTCCAATCAGTGAAGATTCAGGTGTCGGGACACAGGAGATGAGCGCTCGTCCAATCAGTGAAGATTAAGGTGTCGGGACACAGGAGATGAGCGCTCGTCCAATCAGTGAAGATTCAGGTGTCGGGTCACAGGAGATGAGCGCTCGTCCAATCAGTGAAGATTCAGGTGTCGGGTCACAGGAGATGAGCGCTCGTCCAATCAGTGAAGATTCAGGTGTCGGGACACAGGACTCAGCTCTCGACCAAAACAAATCCTAAAACAGACTAACAATCTAGCAGCTTTAAACAACAAATACAACAGTAACTTAGCAGATAACACTAGTTTCAAGAAGATACTTAGCAGGATCCAAGTAGTCAAGTGTCAGGAAACAGGACACAGCTCTCTACCAAAACAAATCCTCAAACAGGACAGACTAACAATCTAGCAGCTTTAAACAACAAATACAACAGTAACTTAGCAGATAAAACTAGTTTAAAGAAGATACTTAGCAGGATCCAAGTCGTCAGTAGTCTCGCCTCACAGGTAGAAAATGCACACCGAATAGGATAGTAAGGAGGGAAATGCCATGGAAGATGAAAACAAGCTGAGAAACAAGAAACAGGAGAAGTCATATTGCTCGAAGGAAGGAATAGAGACGAACCAAAAGTAGAACTAGCACGGTGAAACCTTGGGCTGAATCTGCAGTTGTGTATCAAATACAAAAGTAAAGAGAGGGAGGTTGCTCAACCTGCTGCCAGGGCAGGATGGGAGACTGAAAAGGAAAATGAGTGGAATAGAAGAGAAGAAAGAGGAAACAAACAAGAGCTGACCACCAAATCACCAACTAAAGGCTTGCTGATGTCGGTTCTTTGTGAATGTGTGAATGTGGACTTCATATTGGACACACGCACACACCAAATACCTCTTGGTCCCAAGGTCGTGGTCAAATATTTTTTTCCCGTAGCTTAGGAAGGTTCCTAATGGAGTGACACAGAAAGTGTGTGTTGTATTCTTTAAATGCTAAAGGCAAGGCACTTCATTGCTTCCTTTCTCATATCCTATAACATAGAGTACACTGGACTACATGTTATGAAAGCAAATGAGATAATGCCCTCCCACAATCCCTTGGGTCAGCACCATTTAAATTGATCTGGCAATTAACATTCCCCGATGTTTGATTGTATATTTCGGAAGAAATGTAAAACATCTTTCTTAAGAGGTGTGATTCAATTTGGACAGGGAGTTGAATGTCACAGAAAAAAATGAAACATCCATAGCCTCATTGCATTCGAATTCTATAAGCACCACGGTGGTCTTTTCCTATGTCCTATGTCAGGGGTGGCCAACCCGCGGCTCGCGAGCCTCATGCGGCTCTTTAACTAGTTTCATGCGGCTCTTCAGGAGCTGTCACATGACATGCATCAAAAATGCTTGGCTGGCGCTTGAGTGACGTCTAACGAGCGACGAGAGAATCTTTGGTGTGCCATCATTTGTGTTGTAAACAATTTCCGTCAAGTTACCTCTTGAAATGGCAGGGAAAAAAAGCACAGCCAAATGAAAATATGAAGAAGAACACAGGACGTTTTTGCCAGAGTGGGAGAGTTTATATTTTTTTGTTAAACGTAATGGCAAGCCGATCTGCCTTATATGTCACGCAGCATTAGCGCATTTCAAAGCTTCAAATCTTCAGCGTCACTTCAGCTCACTCCACCCTAACATCGAACAGGAATTTCCAAAAGGGACGGAACTTCGCAAGAACAAGTTGGTCGCTTTGAAAAGCCAGGCAGAAAAGCAGGTACAGTTTTTCCAAAAATTTACGAAACACTCGGAGACCGTAACGCTTGCATCATATCAGCTGGCTTGGAACATAGCACGGGCTAAAAAGCCATACAACGAAGGGGACTTCATTAAAAAATGCCTCATTGACGCCTTTGAAATCTTGGCTCCTGGAGACGACAAACTAAAACGGAGCGTATCAGACGTTCAACTGTCCCGCCACAGTGTTGAACGCAGAATATCGGATATTAATACAGCTGTTGAATCACAGTTGCACTCTGACCTTCAAGCATGTGAGTATTTTAGTGTGGCATTGGATGAGAGTTGTGACATACAAGACAAGCCACAGTTGGCAATATTTGCACGGTCTGTGTCAAATGAATGTATGATCAAAGAAGAACTCCTTGATATTGTGCCATTAAAAGACAGAACCCGTGGCATAGATGTGAAAGAAGCAATGATGGCTGCGTTTGCAAATGCAAATCTGCCCATACCGAAACTAACTGCAATAGCCACGGATGGAGCGCCAGCCATGATCGGATCCGTGAACGGGCTTGTGGGGCTGTGCAAAGCTGATCAAACATTTCCCGACTTTTGGAATTTCCACTGCATCATCCACAGGGAGCAACTCGTGTCTAAATCATTGAATTTAGACAACGTCATGAAGCCTGTGATGGAAATCGTCAACTACATCCGCACACATGCGCTTAACCACAGGCAATTCAGGAATCTCATCGCTGAGCTGGACCAAGGGCTTCCAGGTGACCTGCCGCTGCACTGCACTGTGAGGTGGCTGTCAAAAAGCAAGGTACTCTCTCGCTTCTTTGAGCTTTTGGATGCTGTGAAACTGTTCATGGAAGAGAAGGACAAGGACTATCCCGAGCTCTCAGACCTCGAGTGGATTATGGATCTGGCATTTTCAGTCGACATGCTGTGTCACTTGGACAGACTGAACCTGACCCTGCAGGGTAAGTTAAAAATGCTGCCTGACCTGGTGCAAAGTGTGTTTGCGTTTGTCAACACACTAAAGCTGTTCGAGGCGCATATTCAAAAGGGAGATTTAACACATTTTCATACTCTGCTAAAAGCCAGTGAGCAAGTCACCAGCGCCGCCCTGAAAAAGAAAAGAGACAGATATGCAACACTGGTTGCAAACCTGCACGAAAGCTTTGTGACCCGGTTCTGTGATCTACAACTGAAAAGACCACAGATTACGTTCATCGTCGACCCATTTAATGCGGAGACAGACTGTTTGAAAGCCCCGCTCGTCACAGATGAGGCTGCGGCTGAGTTGGAGATGATCGACCTTTGTGAGGAGGATCAACTGAAAGCTGTTTTAAGGGAAGGGACCGTTGAGTTCTGGAAAAGTGTGCCAATTGAAAAATACCCCAACATCAAATGAGCTGCGCTTAAGATACTGTCCATGTTTGGGTCAACGTACGTCTGCGAGTCTGTGTTTTCTACCCTGAAACATGTGAAATCAAAGCATCGATCTGTTCTGACTGACACTCATTTGAAAGAATTGCTTAGAGTGGCAACAACAGAATACAAGCCAGATTTGAAGAGGATTGTTCAAGATAAGGAATGCAAGAAGTCTCACTAAGCAGCATAGTAAGAGAAAGATGTTATTGAAAATTATTCTATTATTGTTTGTGGACTTGCTTGAACTGAGAGTTTGCGTGTGTGTGAGACAGTGCACACAATGTTAACTGTTGAAAATTACTGATATTATCATGTTGGTGTGGTTATTTTCATTAGATCTGGCTGAGCAGAGGTTTGTGTATGCGTGCATACATGATTAAAAGATGATGTTCATGTGTACCCATGTGTATGATGTGGCTCTTTGCAGTAACACAGAAAAAAAAGTGTCTCTTAGTCTCTGACTAGTTGGCCACCCCTGTCCTATGTATTCTCCTTCACATCTTTCCTTGACCTCATGACTCTTGGTTTCTCATCAGGTTTCATGTGTTTCAGTCGCATGCTTTCTTTGCCCCGTTTTTCCTCTGTTCGATTTACTCCTGCTTCGTCCTCAACATGAGAAGGACGCCAACGGCCCTGAGGAACAGACAGGAAGTGACCTCACCATATCAACGTTTGAAAAGAAAAGGACCACTTCCTGTTTTGACAAAACTGACACGCCCGAGCTGGGTGGGTGTGAGCGTCTTGTTGACTGGTATGTGGACAATTTTAGGTTAATCCAAATTGATGCTTCTTTTGATATGTTACTTTCGACCTGGACCTACGTACATAAATGAGAATTATATTATTGGGTTTCATCCGTGAAGTGAAATATCCATCTTGCGTGTTGGTTTTGGTTACAGAATCACTGGCTGCTTGCTGCTGCCGTTTACTGTAAAAATTATCCAATCTAAAGCTTTAAAATCAACGGGATCAATTAATTCAGTTAATTCCATGGATTTTGTCCAGCAGGCAATTTGACTGAGCTCAGATCCCACTGCAGCCGTCAAACGAAGGTGTGGATTTAACTCCAGGGTTTGACCAACCAGCTCAAAGATGTGGCATTACAAGACACGAGACAATGTTGTGCAAACATACCTCTAACTTTGTCTCAACATTGACTTCTTTTTATCCTTCTAGACTTCTGCCTCATACATGTGTAATCTAAACCTGGCTAAAGTAGGTCGATATTAGAGGAAGCTTAAGGAGGTATCATGTCAAAGCAGGATTCTTTTGGATCTGCCCATCAATCTCTGAGAATGGGCTTGGCGGTGCATGCGATGAGGGGAGCCGGACAACGACTAAAAGTACAAAGCACCCTTCACAGGAGGAAGCATGGCCCCTTTGTTTCCCCTTTAATGTCAAAAAAGTTTGAGTTGCTGTAATGAATACTTTCCAAATATAATATCTATTTTACTCTTATGCACCACATCGTATGGATATGAATGAATGTTGGTGGTGGTCGGGGCCGTAGGCGCTGATTGGCAGCCACGCTTCTGTCAGTCTGCCCCAGAGCAGATGTGGCTACTGATGTAGCTTACCACCACCGAAAGAAGATTCCACAGCATTAAAATCATCGTTCATCAACAAAGGTTGACTTCATAGCTAAAGCCTAATGGTTTTTTTCTTCTCCTCTGTACCATTGTCCTCCATTGTTGCCCTGAAACAAAATAAAAACCCAAGACTGAGGTGTCATGATGAGGTCACATCACAGGGTGACACCATTTTCCATTACATATTTACAATAAATCACACATACACTGTCCTGCTGCTGTAAATGCTCACTAAATGTGTGTTACTTCACGGCGGAGGGGGAGAAATCAAAAAAGAGACTAGTGACCAGTTGTTTTTGGTGATGAGCAAGCAGGATGGAGGGATTCATTCAATGTCCAACTGGAAGTTCTGGGATCTACAAGTATGTCTGATGTGTGTGTGTATGTGCGACTCATGAGCTCCATTAGTTTACACCACACGTACAAACACAGGATACAGTCAGTGAGGCTCCAGTAATTAAAACACACGCAGAGGAACTTGAGCTCTTCCTTCGAGGCTGAATGCACAAAACACACACGGATGCACGCGGCGTCTCTCGCTCTCTCACACAGACAAGAGATAGTTTGCCAATACATTCGATGAGGGCCAAAGCCGCTCCGAGAGGAAGGAGGGGCTTTCCTTCCACAAAAAACTCCCTGAGCACGGTCAAGACACCTGAAATATAAACAAAGACGTCAACGACAGACAGTTTAAAGGAAGCGATGAGGAAAACGCATCCAAGATCAAACAGCAGAAATGCATTGTGCTTCCCTTCCACAGCGACCTTTCCTCTGGAACTGCTCTGTGTTCCTTATCAGATAAGTGAATACACTGAGGATGGACAGCATGGGATCAATCTAAACGGGTCAGTGATTGCAATTAAACAAGAGGGAGGGAGACAGGGTGTGAAGTCTGCCCCTGAGTTAAGTGTATGTTTTCTAATCCACCTGGAATGCTAATAGTTAGTTAGTGTATCAATAAAAACTAAATGAAAACCATAATAATCATACAAAACATGTAACATCAACTGATACTTCTGCTCCACTGAAGAGAAAATATAGCTGAAGACAAAAACATCATGTGAATGTCAACCGTCATGGACCATCTTTAATGCCAGGGTCCACAGCCATAGACACAAAGGGAGACTTTAACATACATATTTCTGGTGGTGCAGTGCCCACTTGTGGGGGAATTACTATATTACATATAAACACAAAAAAACACATTCACATTAAAACTCCAATAGAAAACATGGATAAAAAAAAGAAATAGGAAGAAACTGTATGAAAGTAATGTATTGACACATTTATTGAAGAATATTTTGACTCGAACTTGTGTTAAGGACGTAGGGCGGGACAGGAGACCATATATATATATATATACTTGAAATATAAGTTATGTTGCTCAAATCAGACTCGGAACGGTTTATTACACAAACAAGGAATTTGACCTGGTTAAAGGTGCATAACAATAAACAAAGAACACAGGGCAATGATACATCAATTAAACATAAAAAACAAATTAGACTTTTAGAGGGTTAGACAGACAAATTATTTTGGAATGCCTTGAACACACACACACACAACTTATGACGTGGCTGCTGTTCCCTGTCGGTGTAAACTGTATTATTTTATTGTAAATAACAGAACATTAGGCTTTGAGGCAATGGGTAAAGTTTTACAATAGAGTCGTCCTCAATGTTATTGATATTAAACCTTTTTAAATGCAATTAGTGGAGGTGTCACCACATGTACTTTGCACATGTTATTTCTGGTCAAATGCCATCAGCTGGTAAGAAAGTACCATTCTGCAAACATAACATAACAAACATAAAGCATTTTATTACAACCAACAGGAGGATAAATGCACCACTGAAGACCAACTGAAACATCTGAAATAAACAGACACCTTTTTTTTCATACACTAGCATGTAAAAGAAAGTCTTAGTGAAAACATAACTACAGCATTTTTGATAAATCCATGTAAACTTTCACCTAATCCTTTAAATTACATACTCTTTTAAAATACAGGTCCCATAGATGACATGAATATGTACAATATTTACATCACATTGCACCAACAACTTAATGAAGGACGTTTTTTTGTTTTTACACTGTGTTAAGGAATTAATAACCCAAGCAAGCACACACAAACTTTGACTTACATCCCCATTACATCATGGTGGTGCATCAGTCGATCGTGGCCATTTGGGAAGCATTCAGGTAATGAAATGGACAAGCCTGATCGTAATAGTTGCTACATAAAGCTACCAGCTAACTGAGGTTGTTAAATGGGCCGAGGCCTTCGTCATCACAGCGCTGAGGACGCCGTAACGGGCACGTCAGCCTCCTCTGGAACTGAAGTGAAGGAGAAATTGGGCTGAGATGCATGAAAAGGCGAAACATTCAGTGTTAGTAGAGACATGTTTCTCTAGTCACAGTATTGTATGTGTGTGTGTGTGTGTGAGAGATGGTCATAAAGGCAGGAGAGTTCAGGTGGCCACAGTGATTTAGTTTTTCTCTTCACAACTCCGTAGCAGCAGCTGCAGAATTTGCGTGAATAAAGTATGACGAGCAACAGTTGCATGCGATGCGTGCCAGAGGGGTTGGCTAAAGGACCTGTCCTACAGTAGTTGCACTAATTTGGAATGTTGTCCTAACTTTAAAAAGACATCTGTGGCTATCCAATACATCATGTGTAAAACGTGGGCAGAACCTGCCTCCATCTATTTACTGGGGGTTATTTTGTCCAGTCCTGGCCACGTGGGGATGTAGTAGCGAGGCAGGGTGCCCTCCATGAGCCTCTCCATCCACAATCCCAGGCGGTCCAGTTTGTGATGGATCTGCAGGGTGGACAAGCTGCGAGATCGTTTGGATCTGCGCGGCGGATGGTCGTCGCGGAAGCCGGACCTGGACCTCCCCACGGCACTGCCCCCTTCGTCCTCGGAGGACTTGCCATCTGGGTCTTCCCCAGTGTAGACGGGCCGAAATAGACAGAGGTACTTCTTGTGGCCGTTAAGTGCCAGCACAAAACCGGTGTAGTCCATCTTGTGACTCCCCCCGTCGTCCTCGTCGATCTGCATGGCGTCCTGGGCGTATTCCAGCAGCGTGTTCATCCACTCGCCATGCTTGTCAATATTCAGGAAGGAGAAATGCAGTGTCAGGCTCCTAGGTAGAAAAGAATGAATGAAGCGTCAATAAGCAGTTTCAAATGCAACAAAAACGTTTTTTAAAAGTACATTTTGAGCTTACCCCGTGAACGTGTAGACCTCTTTGGCGAACTTGCTGAGGAGGATGTTCTTGGAGGCGTCAGTGAGCACCAGCACTATGTTCATGTGTCCCGGACGCAGCTTTACCAGGTTGCTTATGTAAGTGATATTCGTCAGCTCCGTCACCTCCACAAAGTTTTTTTTGGGAAGCCGACTTCAGTTGACGGCAAAAAAAAACAAAGAATTTTAAAAACATGATAAATCCTGCACTCGATAAAGCATTAATATATTTGGAAATTATCCTTGTCTTCTTGCCTGGAAGCACTACCGGTCCCTGGTGACCCATTTTCGGCTTTTGTTCCATCCTTTCCCCTTGGATTAGTATGCTTGTCTTCACTCGAGTCACTGAAAACATACAACAAAAAGGGGTTTTCCCTTAAAAAAGGGAGATGTGTAGAAGAAGAATAAAAATTAAAAAAAGATTAGCATTTGGGACTTTGTTTTCTCTGGCTTGTCTTTAGCTTTCTTTTCACAAGGTCTCGCACTAATAATACCAGGAAAAGGCTGAAGCTGCTATAGTTAAATTTTTGGTGGTTTGGATGTTTGGGCAAAGCAACCGACCTGAAGGCCTGGATGACCACAGTCCCAAACAAGATGAACAAGGCAGAGAAGATGAGGGACAGAAGAGGCATCATGTCACGCCTGCAAATCATCAACAGACGACTTAGTGCAACTCAACGCACAATCTTTCACGTCAGATCATGACATATAAACTTGAAATAGCTCAGACTAATCCAGAAGTGAATCTCTACTTACCAGTTGTTGTGCAGAATATCATCAATGACTTCAGAGAGGTAATCGTATGATGCATAGATCCATCGAATTACGAACATCTATTGATTGAGATCATTACATTGAGCAACAGGACTGAAGGTTGGTATTCAACATAGACGAGACTATTATACATTTTTTTACTCAAGGAACGTACAGAGGCAAACTCATTGTTAAGCTCGGGCAGCACGGCGTCGTGGACGAGGATGGACGGGTCCTTCTGCAATCGCTCCAGCTCCTCCAGAAGACACTGATTGTCTTCCTTGCTGCCGTTCCAGGCGGTCACTGGCTTGAACAAGGCCTTCCCTGCAGCATTACGCCTCTCAAGGATCACCACCTGATCATTAAAAAGGAGGAGAAAAACACTTGGTTCATTAATATGAATCTTGACTAATACACATTCTTAATGGGGGCATGAGCTATTTTAGCAGTGGGCGATCCCAGTTGACATCCCCGTCTTTAAGAGGCCGTAGCAGGGAAAACTTCAAAAGCTTGAGCAAAAATACAAGTAACGCTCCAAAGTTAAGCCAATGTTGGTGAGGGGGAAAACTAGCAAGGCCATTTTCAAAAGGGGTCACTTGACCTCTCCCCGCCTTGAAATATTTGAATGAAAATGGGTTCCATGGCAGCTTTTTTTTTTTGCATGCCGCTTAAATGGTATTTCTGCTTGTTCTTTAAACAATATTGACATTTTGTAAACGTTTTGGGTATGCCATCTTGTAGACACAATTAGATCAATTGCAACTCATGTGTTAGTCACCTAAAGTGGTCATTTCACACAGTGGGACCACTTTTTGAAACTGAAAACTCTTAAGAAAATAACCGTTGTGGAATCGTAAAAAAAAAAACGTTACAAGCACAAACGAGAGACAGACAACATTCAGAGGATGTATGGCTTCCCTCAGATTACTGAAGGGGGTTTCTAGAACAGAAATGTAGCTCAGCGAAAGTTCAGACAGGAAGACATTGGGTATAGCTGGTTCATTCACAAGTCTTGCAGCGATTACTCCATTAGCTGATTGGGGGCGGGCCCGATGAATGAACCAACCATTTAGAGCCAGCCCAGTTGGGTAAGCCTATCACAGCGTCGTTGGTAACACTTTAAAGTTGTGTTCTCTGCTGCTGTCAGTTGTCGTTTCAGCTCGCGTCAGTTCGTCCCTCCTCCACCCCAGGCTCCTCCAATTGGCGTTGCGGCAACGCTTCTTCGACACCACCACCAGTGTCTGGACTCCATGGGGGGATTCTGCCTGCGCAGATATCAGCATCTCCTACTTCAGGATGGAGTCCAATCGCCAAAAAGACTTTGCACTATTGCAATATACTATTGTAATAAATGATTGTTAAACTATAAATACCCGTCTCTCCTGATTGAAATGCTTACCATTGAATCGCTGAAAAATGCTATTTTTAAATAAATCTCCAAATATCATAAGTTTATCTCCAGTGCTCCTCAAGGCCTTAATGTTTTCAGTGAAATGTCTATTCCAAAGACTTTAGAAAATGTATTTAAATTAGATTGTTTTATGGGTACACAAATGGAGTAACTAGTCACGACTGAATATTAAAACAAATATGCTGTAGTTTCATACATGGCTGCAGTGTGTACCTGTGCTGAAGACTCTTCACTGTCCTTGTTCTGTGTGAAGATGTCACAAAGAGGTTGCTGTTGCCGTTGGTACACATAACCAAATCTCACAACTTCCTTGGTATTGGTCGAGGCAAACAAGAGAAACGCATCATTCCCAAAAGAAAAGGTCTCTTCGTCACCTGTGATCAGCAGGACACAGTATCTAAAGGGAAGGGACACAGCAGTAACTTAGAAAATGCAAATTAGATTTCTAAATGTAAAAAAAAGAAAAAAAAGATTGAATGGTCTCTTGAATTATCAGGTATGAACAGCTGTTAAAAAAGGTGTCCGATTCTCTTACTTTCTGCGTCTGTGGAACTGCTTGACGGGACAGAGCTCATCAAAGAGCTTCTGGTTGACCAGCCGTGGCACAAGAAGAAATCTGTTGTTCGACATGAACTCATCAATAATTAGCTTTTTCATTCCTTTTGCCTGCAGAGAAAAAATAGTGAACACAACTGCATGTAGATCGTTGTGTGTGTGTGTGTGTATACAGGGTATCACAGCAGCTCGCTGCTGCTGCTGCGATTTACCTGAATGATGTCAGCGGGCTTGTCGATCCTCTCCTTGAAAACCAACATGGTCGGAGCGTAAGTGTTAATATTAAACTGTTTCTGCAGATCAGCTGTCTCTGAAAGGCCCTGGTCCACATAGCCAAACTGCAAGTAGTCCTTATAAGCGAACGCCGTCAGCTACGGAGACAAATTGTCGACATGTGTGTGTGTTAGTTGTGTAACGGCTGTCAACAGCAACGTAGGTATGTTTCAACATGAAAACTGCAAGGCCAGAGCCTACTTTGTAAAGCAGAGGAACGACGGGCACTTGGTCGAACAAAAGCACGTGCGGCTTGTTGAGCTTGTGCCAGCTGCTCAGGAACTGCAGGTTGTTCTTGTCTGTGACCTAAAGGCATAGAAAATGCACAAAAGTGTTTTGGAATATTGTATAGGTCTCGAATATCCATTAGAAATCTGCTCACCTCCACTTTACACATAAATCTGGTATTTTATTCATCCTCCTTTACTTAACGCTGTGGATCACAAAACACTCACCCATTCCACTAGTCTCTGAGGAAGAAGGTCCTCCACAAACTGCCTGATGTGCTCCTTTGCTACGGCGTAATGGAAGAACGTGACTTTGCCGTTGATGACTCCAAGTATCGATGGCGTGCGATGGGCCCCGAGGTGATTGGCTAACCGCCTCTCATAGCCAACATCCACCACTCTGATCCCAACACCTGCAAATACAAAAGACATCCATGCACATCAACCTTTTTGGGCTAAGTGGGCAGGATTTCGTAGATGCAAGGACCATTTATTGGTTTATTTCAAACCTAGAGTCTCCATCTCCTGCACCACCTCTTTCCACACAGGCTCGATGTGGATGCAGCTGAAGCACCAGTCGGAGGTGATCTTTATCAGGTACGGCCTCTTGTAGCTGTCGGGCACCACGTCGTTGACGTACTGGTTGAAGTGCAGCGTGTACTTGTTGTCCGCAAAGTCCCTTGAGTTCTTGCTGTTGAAGGGGAAGTTGTAGAAGGACTCGTCGAAGTAGAAGCTGTCGTGGGGGTGACCATATCGGCCACCGCCATACGGCTGGGTGTCGTCAGTCTGCCCGTAGCGGTCGTAATTGGCTCGCTTGTCCTCACTGGACAGAATCTAGTTTGGGGATAGAACAAATATCCGTAGGGCAAACATTTCTCTCTCCTTACCGGCTTACTTATCTGCACAACATATTGATGAATTGCAATGGTTAATTAAAAAATAAAATAAAAAGACTAACCTCATAAGATTTTGTAATCTTGATGAACATGTCCTCGGCACCTGGATTTTTGTTTTTGTCCGGATGCCTTTTGAGAAGAAGATTCCTCATTAGTTATGGATGTAATGAGGTTGGTCAAAACAGGTCAGTGTCACAAGGACATGTTTACCATTCTTTCGCGAGGCGCTTGTAGACCTTCTTGATCTCGGCCAGGCTGGCGCTCCTGGTCACTCCCAGGATCTTGTACGGGTCCATCTCGGGCCCGGCGTGTGCTGCTCCTGTGAGCAGCACGGAGAGGACCACCACCACAGCCAGCGGCACAGACATCCGGGATGCTGCCATCACGGAAACCTTTGAACACACCACTAGAAGAATCGCCATCACGTTAGAGGATGCTCGGACCTTTATTCTCGACACAGTGTTTAAACTCGGCCGACACAGTCGACTTTCCTCCGCACCTACGTCAAAGATGAGACACAGTGACACTACAGCACGCTGACTACAGAAGCTAGGTAAAATATGTCCGCTAAGTACCGCAGCGAACAGACGTTAAATCCTGCTGACATCACGAGGCTGAACCATGAACGTCATTTTAAACCGTAGTTACGTTGTTGAGTGTATTAACCTCAACAAAGCAGTAGTAGGTTTACCTCAAGCAGATGCAGTCCGCCAGCACTACGCATCACATCTGGAGACGATGTCCATGTTCTTCAGCCTGTTGGTTCCCGCTGATGTGAAGAGATGAGCGGAGGGCACACGGGGTGTGTTCGGCAGCATCCCGCAGCTCCTCCGGCGCGAAGTCACAAACCGCCGCTGCTGATGGGGGAGGCGCCCAGTGGCGAAAGTCATTGCGGGAGATTGAGTATTTAGTGCCTTCATAATGCTTATTGTGTGTGTCTGTGTGTGTCTGTGTGTTTGGTTTATTGTTCGTAGCACCTGCATTTATGTAGTCTACGTGGATTGTGGCGTGCAGTAAGAGAAATCAAACGCACCCTGTTTTTTTTTCTGTCTCGTCCTTTCTCAGTGGACCAATCACAGACAACGGTGATGTAAACAAGGAAATGGCGAACGCAAGCCGACCGCAGATACAATAAATGAGACATAAACGTATCACATTTGTACAGGAACAATGTCCCATGTCCCTTTCGCAAATGAGTGGCAGCGTTTTAAGATAACGACAGCATCTGCAGTGTAGTCACGGTTCTCATGTTCACGTTACTCTCCTGTCTCCCTCCACTGAGGGCGTTATTATTGAACTGAGAATGGAGGACCTCCACAAGAAGATTCTTCAGAGCAACAGGACTAATCTCGTGAGAGACTTGGACCCATCGGACCTCTGTGATGGCCTCCTTGAAAAAGGAGTCTTTACCCAAGACATGATCGACGAAATAAAGGTGAGACGGCTGTGTCGATCTGGGCATTATAAAGATTATTTGTGCATTATTGTAATGGCTTGCTGGTAAATGTGGAACAAACTACCTGACACCACTAGGATAGTGGCTAGGAACAGTTTTTTATTTGAGACAATAGAAATATTTACTCAA